>NC_061509.1:143150470-143219680 GCF_022539505.1 Lolium rigidum | reverse complement strand
AAAAGTTTACAACAATGATACGTCTCCAACGTATCGATAATTTCTTATGTTCCATGCCACATTATTGATGATATCTACATGTTTTGTGCATGCTTTATGTCATATTTATGCGTTTTCCGGAACTAACCTATTGACGAGACGCCGAAGGGCCGGTTCTCGTTTTCTCGCCGTTTTTGGTTTCAGAAATCCTAGTAAGGAAATATTCTCGGAATCGGACGAAATCAACTCCGGAGATCTTATAATTCCAGGAAGCTTCCAGAGCACCGGAGAAAAGTCAGAGGGGGGCCACAAGCCCACCAGGAGGGTGGCCGGCGCGGCCTAGGGTTGGCCCGCGCCGCCTTACCCCCTCGCCGCCTCTTCGACCCTCTGACGCCGCCTCTTCGCCTATATAAAGGTCCCAGACCTAAAACCTCGACACGAAAAAGCCACGGTACGAGAAACCTTCCAGAGCCGCCGCCATCGCGAAGCCAAGATCTGGGGGACAGGACTCTCTGTTCCGGCACGCCGCCGGGACGGGGAAGTGCCCCCGGAAGGCTTCTCCATCATCACCACCGCCATCTTCATCACCGCTGCTGTCTCCCATGAGGAGCGAGTAGTTCTCCATCAAGGCTCGGGGCTGTACCGGTAGCTATGTGGTTAATCTCTCTCCTATGTACTTCAATACAATAATCTCATGAGCTGCCTTACATGATTGAGATTCATATGATGATGCTTGTAATCTAGATGTCGTTATGCTAGTCAAGTGAGTTTTACTTATGTGATCTCCGGAGACTCCTTGTCCCACGTGTGTAAAGGTGACGAGTGTGTGCACCGTGTGGGTCTCTTAGGCTATATTTCACAGAATACTTATTCACTCGTTATGAATGGCATAGTGAAGTGCTTATTTATATCTCTTTATGATTGCAATGTGTTTTGTATCACAATTTATCTATGTGCTACTCTAGTGATGTTATTAAAGTAGTTTATTCCTCCCGCACGGTGTAATGGTGACAAGTGTGTGCATCCGTGTTAGTACTTGGCGTAGGCTATGATTGTGATCTCTTGTAGATTATGAAGTTAACTATTGCTATGATGGTATTGATGTGATCTATGCCTCCTTTCGTAGCGTGAAGGTGACAGTGTGCATGCTACGTTAGTACTTGGTTTAGTTGTGTTGATCTCGTCATGCACTCTAAGGTTATTTAAATATGAACATTGAATATTGTGGAGCTTGTTAACTCCGGCATTGAGGGTTCGTGTAATCCTACGCAATTAGTGGTGTTCATCATCCAACAAAAGAGTGTAGAGTCTAGCATCTATCTATTTATTCCGTTATGTGATCAAAGTTGAGAGTGTCCACTAGTGAAAGTCTAATCCCTAGGCCTTGTTCCTAAATATCGCTATCGCCGCCCGGTTCATCGTTTTACTTGTTTTACTACTGCTCGCTATATCACCACCACCAACTACACGCCAGCAAGCACTTTTCTCGGTACCGTTGCTACTACTTATATATTCATACCACCTCGTATTTCACTATCTCTTCGCCGAACTAGTGCACCTATTAGGTGTGTTGGGGACACAAGAGACTTCTTGCTTTGTGGTTGCGGTGGTTGCATGAGAGGGATATCTTTGACCTCTTCCTCCCCGAGATCGATAAACCTTGGGTGATCCACTTAAGGGAAACTTGTCAGCTGTTCTACAAACCTCTGCTCTTGGAGGCCCAACACTGTCTACAAGAATAGAAGCTCCCGTAGACATCAAGCACTTTTCTGGCGCCGTTGCCGGGGAGGAAAGGTAAAAGGCACTCATACTTCGGTTCCAGGTTAAGTACTTTTCTGGCGCCATTGTGTTTGTGCTCGAAGCTATTTCCTTTAGATCCTGCAATTGCATCTTTTTGTTTCTTGTTAACACTAGTTAGGCATAATGGAAAACAAAAAAATATGAGAGATCTTTATGAACTTTATCTTGAATTAGGACATGATGTGTTTGAAGAGAGAATTAAAAAACCCATGGAACTTTATATGCATGCTAATGGGAATGTTATTAATATGAATGCTTTGAACACTATTGTTGCTAATGCTATGGAAAATTCTAAGCTTGGAGAAGCTGGTTTTGATGAGCATGATCTTTTTAGTCCCCCAAGCATTGAGGAGAAAATTTACTTTGATGATACTTTGCCTCCTATTTATGATGATTATAATGATAGTGGTCTTTTGTTACCGCCTGTTATGGAGGATAAATTTGATTATGATTACAATATGCCTCCTATATTTGATAGCTACTTTGTTGAATTTGCTCCCACTACAACTAATAAAATTGATTATGCTTATGTGGAGAGTAATAATTTTATGCATGAGACTCATAATAAGAATGCTTTATGTGATAGTTATATTGTTGAGTTTGCTCATGATGCTACTGAAAGTTATTATGAGAGAGGAAAATATGGTTGTAGAAATTTTCATGTTACTAAAACACCTCTCTATGTGCTTAAATTTTTGAAGTTGCACTTGTTTTATCTTTCTATGCTTGTTGCATTATGCTTCTTGAACTTGTTTATTTACAAGATTCCTATGCATAGGAAGCATGTTAGACTTAAATGTGTTTTGAATTTGCCTCTTGATGCTCTCTTTTGCTTCAAATACTATTTCTTGCGAGTGCATCATTAAAACTGCTCGAGCCCATCTTAATGGCTATAAAGAAAGAACTTCTTGGGAGATAACCCATGTGTTTATTTTGCTACAGTACTTTGTTTTATATTTGTGTCTTGGAAGTTGTTTACTACTGTAGCAACCTCTCCTTATCTTAGTTTTGTGTTTTGTTGTACCAAGTAAAGTCTTTGATAGCAAGGTTGATACTAGATTTGGATTACTTGCATGTAAACAGATTTCTTTGCTGTCACGAATCTGGGCAAAATTCTCTGTAGGGAACTCAGAAAATTATGCCAATTTACATGAGTGATCCTCAGATATGTAAGCAACTTTCATTCAATTTGAGCATTTTCATTTGAGCAAGTCTGGTGCCTCAATAAAATTCCTCTTTACGGACTGTTCTGTTTTGACAGATTCTGCCTTTTATTTCGCATTGCTTCTTTTGCTATGTGGGATGGATTTCTTTGTTCCATTGACTTCCAAGTAGCTTTGAGCAATGTCCAGAAGTGTTAAGAATGATTGTGTCACCTCTCGAACATGTGAATTTTTGATTATGCACTAACCCTCTAATGAGTTTGTTTCGAGTTTGGTGTGAAGGAAGTTTTCAAGGGTCAAGAGAGGAGGATGATATACTATGATCAAGAAGAGTGAAAAGTCTAAGCTTGGGGATGCCCCGGTGGTTCACCCCCGCATATTTCAAGAAGACTCAAGCGTCTAAGCTTGGGGATGCCCAAGGCATCCCCTTCTTCATCGACAAATTATCAGGTTCCTTCTCTTGAAACTATATTTTTATTCGGTCACATCTTATGTGCTTTACTTGGAGCGTCTGTGTGCTTTTGTTTTTGTTTTTGTTTGAATAAATGCTTGTTTGGGAGAGAGACACGCTCCGCTGGTTCATATGAACACATGTGTTCTTAGCTTTTAATGTTCATGGCGAAGGTTGAAACTGCTTCGTTAATTTGTTATATGGTTGGAATCGGGAAATGCTACATGTAGTAATTTGTAAAATGTCTTGGATAATGTGATACTTGGCAATTGTTGTGCTCATGTTTAAGCTCTTGCATCATATGCTTTGCACCTATTAGTGAAGAAATACATAGAGCTTGCTAAAATTTGGTTTGCATAATTGGTCTCTCTAAGGTCTAGATAATTTCTAGTAAGGTGTTTGAACAACAAGGAAGACAATGTATAGTCTTATAATGCTTGTAATATGTCTCTTATGTGAGTTTTGATGTACTAGTTCGTGCTTGTGTTTGCTTCAAACAACCTTGCTAGCCTAAGCCTTGTATCGAGAGGGAATACTTCTCATGCATCCAAAATCCTTGAGCCAAACAACACTATGCCATTTGTGTCCACCATACCTACCTACTACATGGTATTTCTCTGCCATTCCAAAGTAAATTGCTTGAGTGCTATCTTTAAACAATTCAAAATTTATCACCTCTGATTTGTGTCAATGTTTTATAGCTCATGAGGAAGTATGTGGTGTTTATCTTTCAATCTTGTTGGGCAACTTTCACCAATGGACTAGTGGCTTCATCCGCTTATCCAATAATTTTGCAAAAAGAGCCGGCAATGGGATTCCCAGTCCCAAATTAATTAACAAAAATAGACACTCCTCCATGGTATGTGATTGTTGGACGGCACCCGAAGGATTCGGTTAGCCATGACTTGTGTAAGCAAAGGTTGGGAGGAGTGTCATCATAATAAAACTAAAATAAAAAGGCACTCCTTCATGGTATGAGATTGTTGGCAGGCACCCGAGGATTCGGTTAGCCATGGTTTGTGAAAGAAAGGTTGGAACGAGTGCCACCCAAAAATAAAATGGGAGCCGCTCTTTGAAGGTTTGTCTGGCAAGGGGGTTAGAGTACCCGCTACCATTCGTTGACAACAACATACACCTCTCAAAACTTTATTTTTATGCTCTCTTTATGTTTTCAAAATAAAAGCTCTAGCACAAATATAGCAATCGATGCTTTCCTCTTTGAAGGACCTTTCTTTTACTTTTATGTTGAGTCGGTTCACCTATTTCTCTCCATCTCAAGAAGCAAACACTTGTGTGAATCGTGCATTGATTCCTACATACTTGCATATTGCACTTGTTATATTACTTTACGTTGACAATATCCATGAGATATACATGTTACAAGTTGAAAGCAACCGCTGAAACTTAATCTTCCTTTGTGTTGCTTCAATACTTCTACTATGAATTATTGCTTTATGAGTTAACTCTTATGCAAGACTTATTGATGCTTGTCTTGAAAGTACTATTCATGAAAAGTCTTTGCTATATGATTCAATTGTTTACTCATGTCATATACATTGTTTTGATCGCTGCATTCATTACATATGCTTACAATAGTATGATCAAGGTTATGATGGCATGTCACTCTAGAAATTATCTTTGTTTATCGTTTACCTGCTCGGGACGAGCAGAAACTAAGCTTGGGGAAGCTGATACGTCTCCGACGTATCGATAATTTCTTATGTTCCATGCCACATTATTGATGATATCTACATGTTTTGTGCATGCTTTATGTCATATTTATGCGTTTTCCGGAACTAACCTATTGACGAGACGCCGAAGGGCCAGTTCCTGTTTTCTGCTGTTTTTGGTTTCAGAAATCCTAGTAAGGAAATATTCTCGGAATCGGACGAAATCAACTCCGGAGATCTTATAATTCCAGGAAGCTTCCAGAGCACCGGAGAAAAGTCGGAGGGGGGCCACAGGCCCACCAGGAGGGTGGCCGGCGCGGCCTAGGGTTGGCCCGCGCCGCCTTACCCCCTCGCCGCCTCTTCGACCCTCTGACGCCGCCTCTTCGCCTATATAAAGGTCCCGGACCTAAAACCTCGACACGAAAAAGCCACGGTACGAGAAACCTTCCGCAGCCGCCGCCATCGCGAAGCCAAGATCCGGGGGACAGGACTCTCTGTTCCGGCACGCCGTCGGGACGGGGAAGTGCCCCCGGAAGGCTTCTCCATCATCACCACCGCCATCTTCATCACCTCTGCTGTCTCCCATGAGGAGGGAGTAGTTCTCCATCGAGGCTCGGGGCTGTACCGGTAGCTATGTGGTTAATCTCTCTCCTATGTACTTCAATACAATAATCTCATGAGCTGCCTTACATGATTGAGATTCATATGATGATTCTTGTAATCTAGATGTCGTTATGCTAGTCAAGTGAGTTTTACTTATGTGATCTCCGTAGACTCCTTGTCCCACGTGTGTAAAGGTGACAGTGTGTGCACCGTGTGGGTCTCTTAGGCTATATTTCACATAATACTTATTCACTGTTATGAATGGCATAGTGAAGTGCTTATTTATATCTCTTTATGATTGCAATGTGTTTTGTATCACAATTTATCTATGTGCTACTCTAGTGATGTTATTAAAGTAGTTTATTCCTCCTGCACGGTGTAATGGTGACAGTGTGTGCATCCGTGTTAGTACTTGGCATAGGCTATGATTGTGATCTCTTGTAGATTATGAAGTTAACTATTGCTATGATGGTATTGATGTGATCTATGCCTCCTTTCGTAGCGTGAAGGTGACAAGTGTGCATGCTACATTAGTACTTGGTTTAGTTGTGTTGATCTGTCATGCACTCTAAGGTTATTTAAATATGAACATTGAATATTGTGGAGCTTGTTAACTCCGGCATTGAGGGTTCGTGTAATCCTACGCAATTAGTGGTGTTCATCATCCAACAAAAGAGTGTAGAGTCTAGCATCTATCTATTTATTCTGTTATGTGATCAAAGTTGAGAGTGTCCACTAGTGAAAGTCTAATCCCTAGGCCTTGTTCCTAAATACTGCTATCGCTACCAGCTCATCGTTTTACTCGTTTTACTACCGCTCGCTATATCACCACCACCAACTACACGCCAGACAAGCACTTTTCCGGTACCGTTGCTACTACTTATATATTCATACCACCCGTATTTCACTATCTCTTCGCCGAACTAGTGCACCTATTAGGTGTGTTGGGGACACAAGAGACTTCTTGCTTTGTGGTTGCAGTGGTTGCATGAGAGGGATATCTTTGACCTCTTCCTCCCTGAGATCGATAAACCTTGGGTGATCCACTTAAGGGAAACTTGCTGCTGTTCTACAAACCTCTGCTCTTGGAGGCCCAACACTGTCTACAAGAATAGAAGCTCCCGTAGACATCAAACAACAACAACAACAACCAAGCCTTTCAGTCCCAAACAAGTTGGGGTAGGCTATAGTTGAAGCCCATAAGATCTCGAAGCCAAAAGTTTAGAAACACCAAATTCGTTTGCTTACAATCATCATACAGTAATGTTCATCTACTCTCCAGCTTCCCTAACCCAACAAAAAATGATGTTAATTACGATTTTTAGATTAAAAGAGCACCATTAGGCGTTGTTAATTACAATTTTGAGATTAAATGTCATTTGCAATTGCTAATTACAATTTTGAGGCAAATGATTAGTTTAACCTTGATCTGTTCCGCTCTCCATTTTTCCCAACCGAAAAAATGTAACCATTCCATTCCTCCGAAATGGAACCATTCCATTCCATTCCACGTTGTTTCAGAACCGAACACACCCTTGCATTGTTGTGAACTGTTGTCCATACACAGCCATACCCTTCCACTTACATCCAAGCACTATATGCATCAGTCCGTCTCGGAGTCATTCAATATCACTACCGAGATCTGTTCCCATTCTTATACAGCTGAAATCGCTGCGCCTTTACTCAAGTGGATGCAAAATGAGGCCGATGAGGCTGCCGTGAGGACGATGGTGTCGGCACCATCATCCGAAAACCTCTACAAGCACGAGGCCATGGGCCACTCGGGTGGTGACCTTTTAATGAATCCGGTATATTTTCTTAATCCACATACATGATTTTATTATTATCTCGTTTAATTACCGTTGGCTTTGCCTAATGCTTACCAAAAGTTTAGAAACACTCGCGTTTGCTTACAATCATCATACACTAATTTTTCACTTTTCGATCTGTCTCATCCAAGTATATAAACTCGTTGAGTTCCGTTGGCTTCTTTTGTAATCATTTGCATTGTTGTCAACTGTTGTATATGCACAACCCTATTCTTCCACTTACATCCCGCACTTTTTGCATCAGTCCATCTCATAGATTTATTAAATATCAATGATGAGTTCTGTTGCTATTCATATGCAGGATGAAGCTTCTATGCCTCTACTCAAATGGATAAAAAATGATCCAGATGAGGCTACTGTGAAGATGATGGTGCCGCCACCATCTTCTGAAAACCTCCTCAAGCACAAGGCCACGGGCCAGCTGGGTGGTATCCTTTTTAAGCATGTATATTTTCTTAATCCTCATACATGATTTGATTTGTCTGTTTATTGCCGGCTTTGTCTAATTATGCTTACCAATAGTTCAGAAACACACACAACCCTATTCTTCCACTTACATCCAAGCACTATATGCATCAGTTGTCTCATAGATTCATTTTATATATCATCGCCGATGTCTATTGCTCATCAATTTTCATATGCGATCGAAACCGCTAAGCCTTCATTGGTCAAAAGGATTGCAACTGCCGCCGATGAGGCATCCGCAGAGGCTGCCACCAAGTTATCGCCAGCCCCACCTTCCGGATGCTTATATAAGCTCAAGTCCAAGGACCAGCCGGCCGTAACCATCCAAGGGTTCGGGTATATTTTCTTAAGCCACATATACATGCCATGATTTATTTCCGATATTATCACCGGCTCCGTCTCATCGCTTCTTGGAATTCGGAAATGCCAAATTAGCATGCTTATATTCATCATACACTAAATTTTGACTCGTTCGAGCTTTGTAACATAGTGTTATGCACTCGCTTGTCAACATTTGCATTGCTCTGAACTATGCACTTTACACAACCTAATTCTTCCACTTACATTCAGCGCTACGCACCAGTAGTACCTCCCATGTTTCCTTCACCATCCCGATGCCGAGCTTGCGGGAATATGGCGGGCCCATGTACATACCCCGCATATAACACCTCCTATGGCTCTATCTACCTTTCTAATAACTCCTTCAAAGAGTTACAGGTATGTATTCTCAGTGGTTTAGCATGAATTGGCATATAGTAAAGTCTTGTTTTTAGTCTTCCTCCTTCTTACATTAGTATCAATTTTCACCTGCAGACTGTACCTTGTGAACTTCGTCCAATGATTAACCATATGTGTCCGCATGAAGGGTCTTTCACTATGCATGGCAATGGCAAATTGATGAACACCTACACGGTCTATGAGGTGTATGTCTACAAGACGCAGGCCATCACATATTTGTATGGACATGATTGGAGAAAGTTTGCTTTTGACTACGGTCTGAAGAAGGGCGACGAGCCGAGGATCAGAAACTCAAACGGGCAGATATACGTAACTGCTTATAGAGTTGGAGACACTTCCAAATATATAATATGTAACTTTTTTGTACTCATATCCTTTGATTATCGCATTCCGAGCGCTTGTTCTAAACCATTCCCTCTGTTCTAGCTTGCTGGGTTTAACATGATTAAAGCTGCAGATCCCCTGATGGAACAGGAGCGGATGTCACAAAGGGCACCCACACCAGAACCGGCACCGGCTTCCCACTCTCCTCGCATCGCGACCGGTTCCCGTACCAAGCACCGTTTATTGCATCTACCCAGCAGGCCCCTACATCGGCATTGGTTCCCGTAGAGGCCCCATATACTACACCCGCCCGAGCAGGCTCCCGCATCAAGCACCGGTTCCTCTAGCCGCACCGTTTACCGCACCCGCCCAACAGCCTCCTACATCAGCACCGGTTCCTCTAGAGGCACCGTTTATTGCACCCGCCTGGCAGTCTCCTCGCATCGACACCGGCTCGTGTACCAGCCCAGGCTCCCGCACCTGCCCCGGCCGGCATCACCGAGGTCTCGCCTCATTGCCGTGGCAACCCGTGTGGTGACCAGGACGCATCCGAAGGCTATGTTCATGAGTATATGACAAAGATAACCTGCTCTTATCTTGATGTCTTCTCTGCTCAAAGTCCCACATGGTTCGGTCTTCGATGCATTGGTGCCATTGACTAATTTTTGTTGGTATCTCTTGCTTTGAATCGAAATTGCCTAAAAGTATCGCCAAGGATCTCAATGCTGGCCGAAGGGGCAAGATTTCCTCGTCATGGAGAGTGAAGGTCTCACCGTGGAGGGACGGTACTCCGTCGGTCCCACGGATGGCCGCTTGGCTGTTACTTCCGGTGGAAAAAGTTCATTGACGGTGCCAAACTTCGCATTGGATCAAAGTTGAAGGTCAAGATCTTTCGATGCCACCGTGACATGCTTGGTCATCAAGTTTGCGGTTGTCTAGTTCTATTGTCCCATGAGCCCTTAGCAAATGCATTTGTAGTTATACTTATATAAGGTTATCTTATCCGAACTCGCTAATTAATTGTATGGGTGGTAAAACTCTGGCAAGCTTTTGCTCTTAGCAAGTATGTATGTATGATCGGCTATTATGATAACTAATGTTTGTGTTCATCTTAATTTGCATTTCCGTTTTAGAAAAAAACTTAATTTCTATTTTGGCCGACATGTTAGAGAACTATCGGATTGAATCCACAACATGATTCAAATAGATTCATTACACCAAGCCACATGTCTTGACCTTGCTATACACTAGTTCCATTAATCAATGCAAGAAGGCTTACCTGAGCTGCCTGAACCACGGCAGATTCGAATCCACCTTAGCTATCTAGCTAGAAATACAACCTTTGCAGAAAGAGGATTTGCAGTACGGGGAGGCTGACATTGGGGACCCATGAGCCAGCGAGCCGTCGTCAACGTTTTAAAGGCGGCAGGAGATCGAAACAAAAAAAAGCCAAAAATCAGTTGGTAAACAAAATCCAAGAAATGAAACTTTTACCTTTCTGAGAGGATGACATGCGGGACCCATGAGGCAGCAACATCCTCAACTATTCCAAGGCGGCAGGGGATCAAAATAAAAATAGGAAATAGCCAGTAAATTAATTAGGGTAAAAAATAAATCTATCAAATGAAACCTTTATTGTTCATAGAGGATGACATGTGGGACCGACCTGCCACCGTGCGTCGTCATGGTTTCAAAGGGGGCGGGGATCAAAAGAAAAAGGCAAATAACCAGAAATTAGGGGTAAAAAATAAATCCAACAAAGGAAACTTTTATTGTTCATAGAGGATGACATGCGGGACCCATGAGCCACAGACTTCCTCAACGTTTCAAAGTCGGCATGAGATTGAAAGAAAAAGGCAAGTGACCAAATATCGGAGCCAAAAATAATCCAAGAAAAGAAATTTTATTGTACATAGAGGATGACATGCGGGTCCCATTTTGCAAAGCAGCGGTCTCAACATTTCCAAGGCGGCACAGGACCAAAAGAAAAATGAAGTAGCCGTAAATCGGGGGTGAAAAAAATCCAAGAAAAGAAAGATTTCAATTGGGCTGCATCTGGACATCTGGGCCTTCGAACTATCCTGCTGGGCCTTTTGACTCGTACAATTTCATCCCACTCCAAAAAAGGAAATTTCGGATTTTTCTAAAAAAAACAGGAAAGTCCTATGCTTCGCAAAAACACAAAACAAGGAGATTCAACATATAAGTTTGTTTATGTAAAAATAAAGATTTAATTTATCCGTTTGCAATAGCTCAGAGCGAAATACAATGTTTATTGTCTGCAAAATAATCAAGATATCACATGTTTCTTGTACGGGGAGGCTGACATCGGGGACCCATGAGCCAGCAGCGTCGTCAACGTTTTAAAGGCGGCAGGGGATGGAAAGAAAAAAAATAAACCAAAAATCTGTTGGTAAAAAATACAAGAAAAAAAACATTTTCGTTCTGAGAGGATGACATGCGGGACCCATGAGGCAGCAGCATCCTCAGCGTTTATTGTTCATAGAGGTTGACATGTGGGACCCGTGAGCCAGCAGCGCCACGAACGTTTTAAAGGCTGCAGGAGATCGAAAGAAAAAATAAGGCAAAAATCGTTTGGTCAGCAAAATCCAAGAAAAGAAACATTTACCGTTCTGAGAGGATGACATGCGGGACCCATGAGGCAATAGCATCCTCAATGATTCCAAGGCGGCAGGGGATCAAAGGAAAAAAAAGGAAATATCCCGAAATTAATTAGGGGTTCAAAATAAATCCATCAAAGGAAACTTTTATTGTTCACGAGAGGATGACATGTGAGACCGACCCGCCACTGCGTCGTCATCGTTTCAAAGGGGGAGGAGATCAAAAGAAAAAGGCAAATAGCCGGAAATTAGGGGTCAAAAATAACTCCAAGAAAGGAAACTTTTATTGTTCGTAGAGGATGACATGCGGGACCCATGAGCCAGCGAGCTTACTCAACGTTTCAAAGGCGGCATGAGATCGAAAGAAAAAGGCAAGTGACAAAATATCAGGAGCCAAAGATAATCCAAGAAAAAAACTTTATTGTAGATAGAGGATGACATGCGGGTCCCATTTTGCAGCAGCGGTCTCAACGTTTCCAAGGCGGCACAGGACCAAAAGAAAAATGAAGTAGCCAGAAATCAGGGGGTGAAAAAAAAATCCAAGAAGAAAGATTTCAATTGGGCTGCATCTGGACATCTTGGCCTTCGAACTATCCTGCTTGGCCTTTTGACTCGTTGTTGTCGTCAGAAACCCACCGGCGGGCAGCGACGGGCAACACCGTAGAGCCGGGAACAACCTAGAGCTGCGGCTGGCTGAGGTCCCTCCGAGCGACGGCCCGCAAAGCCTTTCTGGTCACACGTCCGATGCTCGATGCAAGGGCGTGCCACCTGACCTATACCTGGTCGGGAAGGTGATGGAGATGCCTCGCTTAGTTTCCTGCATGGCATACACGTAAACATTAAATACGAGCCTCGATCGGCTCTCAGGTTGTCCTGTGAATCGGCTCAAGGAGCCGATCCACCCATGATTCGTACGGGGTGCACGAATATATGGTGGTCCTGCTTGATCAAGATAAAGCTAATTAGATCTACGACGATTTAGGGTTTTCACCGCATAATCGGATCATCCTACTCCGAGGTTGGGCCTCGCGGCCACGCACGGTGATCGTAAGCCGATCCTAAACAAGGCCTAAAAACCAACACGAAGTTGATCCCCGGAACATCCTGTTTAGGACTAGCGAACGACACCCTACGTGCCGCTGGATCCTCCCCCTTTGTAAGGCCTAACTATTGCGGATATTAAACTAATCCTTGTAGAACAAGGAGCAACCGTAACGGATCAGATCTACTAAATAATGATCAAGCGGGTGCCGCCCCCACACCTAAGATAGGTGTGAGGGCGGCTAGACATGCAAGGGTTGCACTACGATAGCATGTTACGCGAAGAACTATGCTAACCCTAACATATCTATGATAACTACGTTGCTCGCCATCAACAAGGCTTCGATACGAGCAACGCATGAACAACGTGGAGCTTGTGCTGCCTAGATCGCAAGATGCGATCTAGGCGAGCATGTCGCTACCGATAGAAACCCTCGAGACGAAGGAGTTGGCGATGCGCCGAGATTGATTTGTTTGGTTGAACGTTGGTTGTTGTTTTTTCCATAAACCCTAGATACATATTTATAGTCCAGGGGACTTTCTAACGTGGGAATAATCCCCACCGTGCACGATACAAACTCTAACTTTTAATCTAAGATACAATCTACCATAATTAAAGATACACGGGCAATCCAGCCCAAACCCCTCGTGCAAGGCCGCTTCAGAGATCTTCTACGTGTAATCTTCCAAGCCCATCTCTCTTACGGCCCACCTCCTGATTTGGCCAAAATCTGGTGATAACACATGCCCCCCTGGTTTTGGCAATGATAATTCCAAAACCACTCGTTTTTCCTCCGAAGGGTCATGTCGTGGCGGAGCGGAGCCGTTGCGATATCCGTTATCATTATGCCCTGTCTTCTCAGCTTCTCTGCAAAATTCGATAGCTCTGGCATCATCTCCTCGGAAACTGTAATGGCATTAAATTTCCACCAGGCTTCCCATTATTTAACTGTGCCGATCGATTAGCCCTCTTCATCACCTTCCTCTATTCTAGCTATCGGCACCAAAAAAACCCCTCCTCCTGTAGCAATGTCTTCCTCTTCCTCTTCCCTCTCAGGCCTCCCCCTCCAATCCTCGCCGAAGAGGAAGAACGAGGACGACCTTCACTCCGAGGTGAACCCCCTCTCCTCCGACAATGAGAAGAAAGAAGGAGAAGTAGCGAAGGCCAAGGCCTCCCCCTCCGCCAAGCTCCTGCCGAAGAAGCGCTCCCGCATGTGGGCGGACAGCGAGGACGAAGATGACGACGAAGAAGGAGAAGAGGAGGAGGAAGATGAATCTTCCTCTTCCGCTGGGTACCCGCCGACGAAACGCTTCCGCTCTTGGGCGGACAGCGAGGATGATGATGATGATGAGGAAGATGAAGCTCCGACCAAAGGCTGGGGCAGCAGCGACGAGGAGCTTCCTGGGAGCAGCGCCGACGACATCGACGGCGGTGATGACGAGGACAGCGACGACTAGTAGAATAGGACTAGTAGTAGCAGTGCACTAGGCACCAGATCCCTCTTTTGAGAGCCATCGGCTCTTTCTTGTAAAGCCGCTCCTTTGAATTAATGAAATTGTTCTTTCAATTCATCCTTCAATTACTCCAATTTCATTCCTTCCGCCTGTTATGCCAAGACCGATAGCAACGTATCGGATTTCTTCTCTTTTGGACGCCCGTGAAGCCGGACTCACATGCCGATTAGCCCGTTGGTCAAGCACTTCCCAATTTCAGACTGCGATTTGACCATAATTTTTCGCAATCCCTTAGCCGATGACTACTCATCGGCTATTTTGAGAATCCAGTCCCTTTCAGGACGGTCCAAAACCTGTAAAAGCCAATGGCCTCCTTTCCCGATTCCTCTCCATAGCTTCAGTAGTCCTCCTCCGCAACACCTTACTACTTCAGAGAAGATCATAATGCAGGGCCAGTCGATGTGACTCCAATCGGCTCCCAAATCAGAGCATCTACCAAGTTAACTGCCCCCCGAGCCTTAATCAAGGTGAAGATACCGGCGAGGATGCACAGATCGTTGATCAGCTTTTTCCCACAAAACGTCGATGTCGACGTGAACTTTGAGCATATAGCTAGTAGGTCTTGGTCTTGTGTAAGTGTACTAGAGTCGATGGCTGCGCATCGGCTTCGCTTCTTGCGCAAATTTTTTTATTTGGCCGATTTTTCTTAATCGGCCCCCAATGTTTCACTGCACGCATGTTTACACACGCTTATCTGCACATGTTCATCTGACTGTATGCCCCCCGAGCCGAATCTGCCAAATGACTACAGATATCGGCTTCTATGGTTAGCCAGGGCACTGCACTTGCACGTCGGCTCCGTAAGGATTCGTGCTGACTTTCATCTGCCGACGTGGCCGCTGCCCCGTGGATCAATGCTGAACACAAGCAGAACACGTGGTGAAGATAATTTTGGCCGATTGCTGGAATCGGCCTCCATATCCATTGGAGCGTTGACTGAAGGTTCTGTAATGTTCCTTCATAATTTATGGGGCCGATCACAAGGATCAGCTTCGCCCCGTTTGCTCATTGGTTTAATCTTGCTACTCGGTCGAGCTGGTGGATAAAACCAGCCCAACCTCTGACTTGATGCGCTCGTCGTCGTCCACCTTGAGTGCATCGTAGAATCGTGGAGCACTAAGCTCCGTCGGAAGGACGAGCACCATGTTTGTGCCAGCCGATGTTTCATCATCGGCTTTCCTTTGCTTTGGGCGCCACTCCATTTTCCGTGGACGACCCTCTTCATCCAGGGTTCGCTGAACCTTTGCAGCCAGATCAGGTCGTGCCTTCCTTAAAGTATGCAGGTATAACCTTTCGGCTTCCTCCAGGCCGCGCAATCGCTGAACCCTGCGCTTTTGTGAACGGCTGAGTCCGTCAGGGCACCACCTTGGACGGTGGTACCTGTCTTCTTCTTCTTCTTGTCCCTCGTCTTCGGAATCCTCGAGATCCGCCCGGCGAGGGGACTCGGCGCGTTTGCTCCGTGGCGGGAGAGGCCCTAAGCGCTTGAACACGGACACGTTGGCTGCCTCCTTCTTCTTCGGTTGCATTACGGGCAATTGCCGATTGTGGGCAATCGGCTCATTCCTCGAATCCCAGCAGTGTCTGAAGAAGGGGCAGTCCCAATGCCTGGCGTTGTCATCTTGCTCCCTTGATTTTTCTATGGCACGGCGCTCGTGCTCCTCCTCATCGCGATCGTGCCGACGATGTCTTCTGGCTTCTCTAGCTAGACGATCTCCTTCATCATCATAGCTGGACCGTCGGCGTTGGTCATACTGACTTACATACTTGTTGAGGAGGTGATCAGAGAGGGGTCGCTGATATCTTATGTTCTTCACCTCTCCCTCTGTGATGTAGCGCTTGCCATCATGATGGAGCCGATCGCGTGGAGCGGCCTCCTCTGTGTCCTTGCTACGAGAGCAGCTGCCCTCGTCTCCATCTTTGCCAGAGTGGTGCCCAGGTCCTACCATGTTGATGCTGAACGAGGATCCTGGCCGGCAACCTTCGGGGTAAGTGCACTCCACCATGTTAACGGCGGGAAAGGGCTGGGTGTCGACCTTCATGGCGTACTCGGTTGAAAATTAGACGCCCTTTTTCTATCGCCGCTTGGATGTGCTGACGCCATACCCTGCAGTCGTTGGTGGCATGGGATAGCGAGTTGTGCCATTTGCAGTATGGCTTTCCGTTCAGCTCTTGCACCGTGGGGAATTTGAGACCTTCAGGAATCGTCAACTGTTTCTCCTTGAGCAGGAGGTCGAAGATTTGCTCGGTCTTGGTCACGTCAAAATCAAATCCCTCGGGTGGGCCTCGGTGGCTTTACCCATTTGCGGGACACGGGGTTCCTCCCCGAGTCCATTCAGCCACTCGCTACCTCTTGGTCTCCCGCAGAACTTCGTCTTCCTCTCGCATCGACCGGGACTATCGCACGCTTGAACTTGTCTTGGTACAGGTCCGGGTGGCGCTGTTCATATGCCGATAGTTTCGAACCATGTGCGCCGGTGAGGGATAATCGCTTGGGAGGCCATGTCCTTGAGCTGTGTTGCAAGGCCTGCTACTGCCAACTCGATCGCTTCCTTTTCGGTTATACGAACCGAATAACATCGGTTCCTAAGATTCCTGAAGCGCTGGATGTATTCTCGTCACGGTTTCTCCGCGCTTCGACGTAATTGTGCTAGATCGGCAATGCCGGACTCGGAAGCCTCCGAATGGTACCGCATATGGAACCGCTCTTCCAACCGCTTCCAAGTCCGGATGGAGTCCGGTGGCAAAGAGGTATACCATCCGAAAGCCGATCCCGTGAGGGACCGTGAGAAGAGCCTCACGCGTAGTTGATCCGACACTGAAGCCGGTCCTAGTTGCGCCAAATATCGGCCGACGTGCTCGATGGAGCTGGAACCATCTGATCCACTGAATTTGGAGAAATCAGGGAGCCGATATTTGGGTGGTAGCGGGATCATCTCGTAGTCGTCGGGGTACGGCTTGGAATAGCCGATTGCCCTCCTTTTCGGCACCATGCCGAATTGGTCTCTCAGTATGGTACTGATCTGATCCGCTGTGCTGGCTGCAGGAGTTGAATTCTGAAGATTCGCCGGGGTGGCGTACTTAGCCAGCCATGTTTGCTTTTCCAGCTCTGAGCCAACTGCAGGAGCTGAGCTATGGAGGTTCGTCGGGGTGGCGTACTTAGTTAGCCACGTCTGCTTCTCAAGCTCTGTCGCTGACGTCCCTCCTGTTTTCCCAGAAGTCCCTGATGTTGTGGCCTGGTTTGTGAGTGCCCAGTTGCCACAATCTGGCACATACGTGCACGTGTACTCGTGAGGGATCTCCTTAGGCGCCTCGGGCAAGAACTGGTAGTCACTAGGGTCACCACCGATCTTGTAGACGACGAATGCCGGTGTAGCCGGCACTTCCGGTGCTGCCAACGCATATGGCAGCGGTGGACGGGACCGGAGTGGCAACTCTCCTTGATGCGTCCCGAGAGCTGGTCCCGACGGCGAGTATCGGTGCCTCATGATCTCCTCGGATCACGCGAAGAGCGACACGCTCCAACGTGTTGACCAGGTTCTCGGAGTGGCGGTGTAGCGAGTGAGCCACCAAGTAGTTGATCTCCTGCCGCGGGGACCCGGTGCGTTCCTCCGACGGCGGCAGAGGTCTATCCCATCGAGTGCACCTTGCGGTGAGAACCCCTTCCATCTGATGCCATGTGAACGGGTTCTCTGAAAAGAGCCGATGAGGTCGGCTTCGAGGGTGACTTTGATCTCGTCATACCTCTTCTTGAGCTCGTCGGGCAGCTCCTCGTAGGTGACTGGCGTGCCGTCCGCCATCTCGGATGTAGATGGCGATGTGGTTGATGTAGAAGCTTGTCCCACCGGGCGTGCCGGAATGTGTTGTCGTCGAAACCCACCGGCGGGCAGCGACGGGCAACACCGTAGAGCCGGGAACAACCTAGAGCTGCGGCCGGCTGAGGTCCCTCCGAGCGACGGCCCGCAAAGCCTTTCTCGGTCACACGTCCGATGCTGATGCAAGGGCGTGCCACCCGACCTATACCTGGTCGGGAAGGTGATGGAGATGCCTCGCTTAGTTTCCTGCATGGCATACACGTAAACATTAAATACGAGCCTCGATCGGCTCTCGGGTTGTCCCGTGAATCGGCTCAAGGAGCCGATCCACCCATGATTCGTACGGGGTGCACGAATATATGGTGGTCCTGCTTGATCAAGATAAAGCTAATTAGATCTACGACGATTTAGGGTTTTCACCGCATAATCGGATCATCCTACTCCGAGTTGGGCCTCGCGGCCACGCACGGTGATCGTAAGCCGATCCTAAACAAGGCCTAAAAACCAACACGAAGTTGATCCCCGGAACATCCTGTTTAGGACTAGCGAACGACACCCTACGTGCCGCTGGATCCTCCCCCTTTGTAAGGCCTAACTATTGCGGATATTAAACTAATCCTTGTAGAACAAGGAGCAACCGTAACGGATCAGATCTACTAAATAATGATCAAGCGGGGTGCCGCCCCCACACCTAAGATAGGTGTGAGGGCGGCTAGACATGCAAGGGTTGCACTACGATAGCATGTTACGCGAAGAACTATGCTAACCCTAACATATCTATGATAACTACGTTGCTCGCCATCAACAAGGCTTCGAGTACGAGCAACGCATGAACAACGTGGAGCTTGTGCTCGCCTAGATCGCAAGATGCGATCTAGGCAGCATGTCGCTTACCGATAGAAACCCTCGAGACGAAGGAGTTGGCGATGCGCCGAGATTGATTTGTTTGGTTGAACGTTGGTTGTTGTTTTTTCCATAAACCCTAGATACATATTTATAGTCCAGGGGACTTTCTAACGTGGGAATAATCCCCACCGTGCACGATACAAACTCTAACTTTTAATCTAAGATACAATCTACCATAATTAAAGATACACGGGCAATCCAGCCCAAACCCCTCGTGCAAGGCCGCTTCAGAGATCTTCTACGTGTAATCTTCCAAGCCCATCTCTCTTACGGCCCACCTCCTGATTTGGCCAAAATCTGGTGATAACACTCGTACAATTTCAGCCCACTCCAAAACGGGAAAGTTCGGAATTTTCTAAAAAAACAGGAAAGTCCTATGCTTCGCAAAAACAAAAAAAACAAGGAGATTCAACATATAAGTTTGTTTATGTAAAAATAAAGATTTATTTTATCCGTTTGAAATAGCTCAGAACGCAATACACTGTTTATTGTCTGCAAAATAATCAAGATATCACATGTTTGTTGTACGGGGAGGCTGACATCGGGGACCCATGAGCCAGCAGCGTCGTCAACGTTTTAAAGGCGGCAGGGGATGGAAAGAAAAAATAAACCAAAAATCCGTTGGTAAAAAATCCAAGAAAAGAAACATTTTCGTTCTAAGAGGATGACATGCGGGACCCATGAGGCAGCAGCATCCTCATCGTTTATTGTTCATAGAGGCTGACATATGGGACCCGTGAGCCAGCAGCGTCCTCAACGTTTTAAAGGCTGCAAGAGATCGAAAGAAAAAATAAGCCAAAAATCGTTTGGTCAACAAAATCCAAGAAAAGAAAACATTTACCGTTCTGAGAGGATGACATGCGGGACCCATGAGGCAGCAGAGATCCTCGCCGATTTCAAGGCGGCAGGGGATCAAAAGAAAAAAAAGGAAATATCCAGTAAATTGATTAGGGGTTCAAAATAAATCCATCAAAGGAAACTTTTATTGTTCATAGAGGATGACATGTGGGACCGACTCGCCAACGACGTCCCCATCGTTGCAGAGGGGGCTGGAGATCAAAAGAAAAAGGCAAATAGCCATAAATTAGGGGTCAAAAATAACTCCAAGAAAGAAAACTTTTATTGTCGTAGAGGATGACATGCGGGACCCATGAGCCAGCAGCTTAGTCAACGTTTCAAAGGCGGCATGAGATCGGAAGAAAAAGGCAAGTGACCAAATATGAGGTGCCAAAAAGAATCCAAGAAAAGAAAGTTTTATAGTACATAGAGGATGACATGCGGGTCCCATGAGCCTGCAGGGTCCTCAACGTGGCATGAGATCGAAAGAAAAATGCAAGTGACCAAATATCGGAGCCAAAAATAATTCAAGAAAAGAAACTTGATTGTACATAGAGGATGACATGCGGGCCCTATTTAGCAGCAGCGGTATCACCGTTTGAGAGGCTGCACGGGATCGAAAGAAAAAGGCAAGTGACCAAATATGAGGTTCCAAAAAAATTCCAAGAAAAGAAAGTTTTATAGTACATAGAGGATGACATGCGGGTCCCATTTAGCAGCAGCGGTATCACCGTTTGAGAGGCTGCACGGGATCGAAAGAAAAAGGCAAGTGACCAAATATGAGGTGCCAAAAAAATCCAAGAAAAGAAAGTTTTATAGTACATAGAGGATGACATGCGGGTCCCATTTAGCAACAGCGGTATCACCGTTTGAGAGGCGGCAGGGGATCGAAAGAAAAAGGCAAGTGACCAAATATGAGGTGCCAAAAAAAACTCCAAGAAAAGAAAGTTGATTGCACATAGAGGATGACATGCGGGTCCCATTTAGCAGACAGCGGTGTCAACGTTTCCAAGGCGGCAAGGGATCAAAAGAAAAAGGAAGTAGCCGTAAATCGTGGTGTCAAAAAAATCCAAGAATAGAAAGAATTTTGGTTCATAGAGGATGACATGCGGGACCCATGATCCCGCATCGTAAACGGCTCGATCGGAGAGCGTTGAACGAGATGGCGCGATCGAGAAAAAAAAACAATGCCGTAGAGGCTGCCATCTCGGGCCCTACATCCCTCGGCGGTGCGGATTTGCGTTGACTCGGCCGGTGAACCCGATAATTCGAGATGCACCACGTCCCGGCCACCATACGCAACGTTTTGGCCGGTTTCGTCGGGCTAGGTGGCCTCAAAAACGAGAAAAACGTTTTGACATGCACAACGGACAGACCCAAAATCGTCGGCCATGGTACACCAGCAACCACGGCGCGACTTCAACTTCGTCGGCCATGGCAACTTTTCTTGTAGTGCAAATATCACAAAGGGGTACCTCTATGCCGCCTGTACAAAGGTCTAAGGCGAAAGCTCGCATTGGATTTCTCGCTTTTGATTATTCTCAACTTAGACATCCATACCGGGACAACATAGACAACAGATAATGGACTCCTCTTTAATGCATAAGCATTCAACAACAGATAATATTCTCATAAGAGATTGAGGATTGTTGTCCAAACTGAAACTTCCACCATGGATCATGGTTTTAGTTAGCGGCCCAATGTTCTTCTCTAACAATATGCATGCTCAAACCATTCAACTCATGATAAATCACCCTTACTTCAGACAATACGAACATGCATAGCAACTCACATGATATTCAACAAAGGTGAAATAGTTGATGGCGTCCCCAGGAACATGGTTATCGCTCAACAAGCAACTTATTAGGAAATAAGATACATAAGTACATATTCAATACCACAATAGTTTTTAAGCTATTTTTCCCATGAGCTATATATTGCAAAGACAAATAATGGAATTTTAAAGGTAGCACTCAAGCAATTTACTTTGGAATGGCGGAGAAATACCATGTAGTAGGTAGATATTGTGGACACAAGTGGCATAGTTTTTGGCTCAAGGATTTGGATGCATGAGAAGTAATCCCTCTCAATACAAGGCTTAGGCTAGCAAGGTTGTTTGAAGCAAACACAAGTATGAACCGGTACAGCAAAACTTACATAAAAACTTATTGCAAGCTTTATAAGACTGATACGTCTCCGACGTATCGATAATTTCTTATGTTCCATGCCACATTATTGATGATATCTACATGTTTTATGCACACTTTATGTCATATTCGTGCATTTTCTGGAACTAACCTATTAACAAGATGCCGAAGTGCCGCTTGTCGTTTTCTCGCTGTTTTTGGTTTCGTAAATCCTAGTAAGGAAATATTCTCGGAATTGGACGAAATCAACGCCCAGGGTCCTATTTTGCCACGAAGCTTCCAGAAGACCGAAGAGTCAACGAAGTGGGGCCACGAGGTGGCCAGGAGGGCAGGCGGCGCGGCCCAAGCCCTGGCCGCGCCGGCCTATCTCCTGGGCCCCTCGCGACGCCCCCTGACCTACCCTTCCGCCTACAAATAGCCTTCATCGCGAAACCCCCAGTACCGAGAGCCACGATACGGAAAGCCTTCCAGAGACGCCGCCGCCGCCAATCCCATCTCGGGGGATTCAGGAGATCGCCTCCGGCACCCTGCCGGAGAGGGGAATCATCTCCCGGAGGACTCTACGCCGCCATGGTCGCCTCCGGAGTGATGTGTGAGTAGTCTACCCCCGGACTATGGGTCCATAGCAGTAGCTAGATGGTTGTCTTCTCCTCATTGTGCTTAATTGTCGGGTCTTGTGAGCTGCCGAACATGATCAAGATCATCTATCTGTAATTCTATATGTTGTGTTTGTTGCGATCCGATGAATAGAGAATACCATGTTATGTTGATTATCAATTTATATCAATGTGTTGTTTATGATCTTGCATGCTCTCCGTTATTAGTAGATGCTCTGGCCAAGTTTTTACTCTTAACTCCAAGAGGGGGTATTTATGCTCGATAGTGGGTTCATGTCTCCGTGAACTGCGGGAAGTGACGAAATCTCTAAGATTATGGATGTGCTTGTTGCCACTAGGGATAAAACATTGATGCTATGTCCGAGGATGTAGTTATTGATTACATTACGCGCAATACTTAATGCAATTGTCTCGTTGTTAGCAACTTAATACTCGGAAGGGGTTCGGATGATAACCTCGAAGGTGGACTTTTTAGGCATAGATGCATGCTCGGATAGCGGTCTATGTACTTTGTCGTAATGCCCAATTAAATCTCACTATACTCATCATAATATGTATGTGCATGGTCATGCCCTCTTTATTTGTCATTTGCCCAACCGTAATTTGTTCACCCAACATGTTGTTTATCTTATGGGAGAGACACCTCTAGTGAACTGTGGACCCGGGTCCAATTCTCTATACTGAAATACAATCTACCGCAATACTGTTCTACTCGTTTTCTCGCAAACAATCATCTTCCACACTATACATCTAATCCTTTGTTACAGCAAGCCGGTGAGATTGACAACCTCGCTGTTTCGTTGGGGCAAAGTACTTGGTTTGTGTTGTGCAGGTTCCACGTTGGCGCCGGAATCCCTGGTGTTGCGCCGCACTACATCTCGCCGCCATCAACCTTCAACGTGCTTCTTGACTCCTACTTGTTGGGGGGATAACCCCCGGTATGCCAAAGGCATGCCAAACCGGATGGTTTGAACCATCGAGATACCGGTTTAATATTCTTACCGGCATCCCTAAGGGGGTATGCCGGAACCCGGTAAAGAAGATACCGGACTGAAGGGCCTGTCGGCAGGACTGGTCAAAGATTCTCTTCAGAGCAAGAAGACAAGGATGAGCTAAGCAAAGTGGCTTTAATCAGAGCCCTGGCGCCAAAGAGAGAGATGACGCTAAAAGAAGCCGGAGGACATCAGCAGCCCTGATTAAAGAGGACCCCGGCGTCATCTGTGATTAAAGTAGCTTTGTAAAGTAGTTTGTCTAGTCAAAGATGCCATTAGGGTTTCTTGCCCTGTAAGCCACCCTCTCCCCTATATAAGGAGAGGGGGTAGCCCTCCTTACGGGCAAGCACGCACGGTAGTAGGAAGGCACGAAGCACAAACTTGTAACCATGTTGAGATTAATGAAGCTAGCGATCTAGTAAAGAGTTCTTCCTCTTGTCTCTCTTCTTGTATACCGGCCTCTGGTTGTGTTCTTGAGGAAAGCATCCGGAAGTTCTTCCCATCTAATCGCAAACCCTCCCCCGAATCCTCTAGCGTCCATTCGGCCCCAATCTAAGCCATCCTATGGCATCTGCTCGTTCACCACGACGACAGTTGGCGCCCACCGTGGGGCATGAAGTGGTGCTTGCTGGAGTTCACATTCGGGCGGGCATCCTCGACGTCGCCGGTCAGCGTACGGTCTCCGCGTTGGTGCAGCGCATCTACGCCATGGACTTCATCAACGACAACGTGGGTTGCTTCGCCAACGGCGGCATCTTCCCCAAGAACGGCCGCATCATCGAGTTCGGCAGCCACCGCATCTACTTCGGCACCGTCCCTGTGCGCCAGTGCCTCTCGCCGGTGCTGGTGGCGCCGGATCCGCCAAGATGGCTGCATGCGGGCCGCGCTCCAGGGAGCGTGGAGGTGATGATGGCAGGCGCGGTCGACGCCGGCAAAGAAGCTGTGGGTGAAGGCGCTGGGCGTGCGGTTTCGACCCGTGCGGCCAAGCCACCGTTGGAGCGAGGCGCAGGCGCAGCGGGAGCATCATCCGCACCACCGGAGACACCGCTCCAAGCGGCGATGAACGTCCTCGCCACCCCCATCGCGCAGAACATCGACCCGGCAGCGGCTCAGGCGGAGCTGGAGGCGCAGCGCCAGAAGATACTCGAGAGCGGCAAGGACGTCGTCAGGGCGCAGCGCGAGCTGAACCTAACCGTACGTGAGTATAACGCTACCCATGGCTTTGCTTCTGTTAGCGCGCATGCTGCTAGGATACCGGAGAACCGGCTAAAAGCTCGCAACCTAGATCAGGATTTGCGCAAAGAGATTCATGCCGGCAAAAGTACCTCTGCATCTGTTAGCATCGTGGAAAAACCTAAGTACAGTAGCCCGGATAAAACTATAAAAGCTGCTAAAGCTGCAGTAGAGTTGTGCGGGTCGCTTTCCGGAGATGCTTTGGCAAAACAGCAAGAGCGTGTTAGGGAGCTGCTGGAAACTATTGAGCAGCAGAACGCTGAGCAGCTGGCTAAGCTAAACAAGGCCGCGGCCTCGAAATCCGTGCGTTCAACAAAGAATGCCGGAAGCAAGTCCCATGGGCAGGCATCGTCCCCCCATCCGGACAGAAGAAGAGAAAAAGACATGAACGCACAGCAGATGACTGTGTACGATCCGGTTCTTGCCGGAAAACAACAAGCCGGGCAACATGATGCCGGTAGAAAAAGCCAAGGGGCAGAACGAGGCTACGCCAGAGGCGGCTATGCCGGAAACAATCATGCCGGTAGATACGAGACCGGGCAAAATTATCGACCTGCAAGGGCAGCGTATGAGGAGGAGGAAATAGATCCCCTGAGGTACCGGCAGGCAAGGGCCGCGGTACCGAAATGTTATGATGAAGCTGATTCTGCAAGACCGGCAGCTTTCCGGAACGCATTGGGAGAACGCCTGGGAGAGAGATACTTACCGGAACGGGATGCGAGGCACCGTCTGGATAGAGTGTACTTGTCAGAAATGGTCGAGGAGGAAGGTCCCCCAGGCCCAAAGTGCTTTGGCCCAAGGATCATGAAAGAAAGACCACCAGTGCACAACTTTATGTTGCCCCGTGACACAAAAACATACGATGGCACTACGAAGCCGGAAGACTGGCTCGCGGACTACGTAACCGCGGTATATGTCGCAGGCGGTGGAGGAACCGTAGCGGGAGGAGGAAATCGGCGTTGGGCCGTAAGGATCATACCATCGTTTTTGGTCGGACCGGCAAGAATTTGGCTAAACAACTTGCCGACAGGAAGCATCAATGGCTGGCTGGATTTTGAGGAGGCTTTTGTGAGCAATTTCAGCAGCACTTATCAAAGGCCAAATAGGCCGCAGCAACTCGCTCTGTGCGTACAGCGCCCAAACGAAACAGACCGGGATTATCTGGCCCGGTGGAACACTACAAGGAACTCCTGTGAGGGGGTAATTGAGGCACAGGCCACTGCTTGGTTTAGCAGTGGGTGCAGAAGAGGTTCACCGTTGTGGCAAAAGCTGCAGCGAAACATGCCGACAACGTTGGCAGAGATGATACGTGTGGCGGATAGCTATGCGTTGGGAGACCCAACGCAGCCGGCAGTGCAACCTGAGCCGGAGCAGCTGCGCCACGAACAACACCGGGATAACCGGAATAACAAAAGAAGAGAAGATTTTTCGGATCGAAGGTACGGTCCACAGCAAGTTGCTGCTGTGCAGGAAAACTCTGAGGCCAGCGGCAGTCAGAGGCAAAGAACCGGATCGCAGCCGTGGGCGGGTCCTAAGAAACAATGGGTGGAAAAGAAACCCTGGGTCCAGAAAAGAAACTGGCAAGAACCCGCAAAGTACACCATGGAAGCTGCCATGGACCAACCTTGCCGATGGCACACACCGAATCCGGCACACCCGTCAAACCATTTGACGAAGGATTGTACCTGGACCAAGTACTTAATGCAAAAGGGAACAGTAAAAGATGCACAACCACCACAAGACATGCCGCGGCAACAACAGCTACCACCACCACCGCCACTTACCGGGGCAAACGCCTTACCGGTGCAGCCAAACCGGCAGCAATATCAGCAAGTTAACCGGGTGGAGCAAGATGATGATCAACCACCTCCACCGGCACCTTTAGGCCGGAATGTTTACGAAGGCCCGCATATGTGCTGTGTTGTCTTTGTCACTGAGCCAACAGATAGGCAAAGTGTACACCGCCGCTCCATGGAGGTCAATGCCGTGATGCCGGCAGTCCCCAAGTACATGCTGTGGTCAGATCAGGAAATTACCTGGTCATTCAAGGATCACCCTAAAATCATGCCGAATCCGGGTGGATACGCTCTTGTTGTGGACCCAATCATGAAAGGGCCACAAACTCGAGTAAAGTTCAGCAAGGTGCTGATAGATAACGGCAGCAGCATAAAACATCATGTACAAGCATACCATGCATACGCTGGGCATAACAGAAAACATGCTTCAGCCAACACGTACAACGTTCCACGGAATCGTCCCGGGCTTGTCCTGTGCCCCGATAGGAAAAGTTCGGGTGGACGTAGCATTTGGAGGACGTGATAATTGCCGGGTTGAAAATGTTGAGTTTGAGGTGGTGGATCTAGACAGTCCTTACCATGCGTTGTTGGGAAGACCAAGCATTGGCAGCTTTCATGGCTACCACTCATACGGCTTACCTCAAGATGAAGATGCCGGCACCTCGTGGACCCTTAACTGTAGTGGGGAACTATAAAGTCTCACTGGAAACTGCATCTGCCGGATCAAACCTAGCGGAATCGCTGGTGATCACGGAGGAAAAGAAAAGGATGCAAACAGCGGTTGCGCTGGCTCAGTCCTCACAGTTGAGCTTAGCGGCAATGAGTGGAAACTTGGGCTCACCGGCGTTCAAGCCGACAAATGAAACAAAGGACATTGTGCTGGATCCGGCTTACCCAGAGCGCACCGTTCGCATTGGTACCGGACTCGATCAAGCATAGGAAAGCGCGCTCGTCAGCTTCCTCCGTGAGAATCGGAATATCTTTGCCTGGTCAACTGATGATTTGGTAGGTGTTCCGAGGGAGCTGGCTGAGCACTCTTTAAACGTCCGGAAGGATGCCAAGCCGGTGCGACAACCCTTGCGCCGGTTCGCTGAAGATAGAAGGAAAATCATAGGAGAAGAGGTAACCAAACTGCTTGTTGCCGGATTCATTGTGGAGGTCACGGACACAGAGTGGCTGGCCAATCCGGTAATGGTTGAAAAGAAAAAAGATGAGAACCTGGAAGCAAAAGCTCCAAAGGTGTGGCGCATGTGCATCGACTACACCAACCTAAACAAGGCTTGCCCAAGAGACCTGTTTCCTTTACCACGGATCGATCAAGTGATTGATTCAACTGCTGGGTGTGAATTGTTGTCCTTCCTGGATGCCTATTCCGGTTTCCACCAAATTCCCTTGAAAAAGGAAGATCAAATAAAAACTGCGTTCATTACCCCGCACGGGGCTTATTGCTATGTCACTATGCCCTTTGGTTTGCGCAACGCCGGTGCAACGTACTCAGCTGTATGCAAAAATGCTTGTTTGATCAGATTGGAAAGAATGTGCAAGTCTATGTAGACGACATTGTGATAAAAACTAAGGTAAAGAACACCTTAATCGATGACATCCGGCAAACATTCGATAACCTAAGACGGTTCCGGATGAAGCTTAATCCGGCAAAATGTACTTTCGGTGTCCCTGCCGGCAAGCTGCTCGGTTTCCTTGTATCGAGCCGGGGCATAGAAGTCAATCCGGTAAAAATTCGGGCAATAGAAAGAATGACTGTCCCTCGAGAGCTAAAGGATGTGCAAAAGTTTACCGGAAGCTTGGCATCGCTAAGCCGGTTCGTGAGCAGGTTGGGAGAAAAAGCTCTGCCACTCTATGCTCTGATGAAAAAATCCGACAAGTTCGTCTGGACCCCTCAGGCAGACGCAGTGTTCAAAGAACTAAAAGCAATGCTGGCCACAGCACCTATACTGGCTTCACCTCTAGAAAGGGAGCCTATGCTATTATACATAGCAGCAACAAACCGGGTTGTGAGCGTAGTGGTTGTAGTTGAAAGAGAAGAGGAAGGAAAAACCGTCCAGAGGCCGGTATACTACCTGAGCGAGGTGCTCTCCCTCTCAAAACAAAACTACCCTCACTTCCAAAAGATGACTTATGGCGTGTACATGGCCGCCACAAAACTCAAGCACTACTTTGAAGAGCATCCTATGAAGGTGGTGAGTGAAGCACCAATCTCCGATATCATGTGCAACAAGGACGCTAGCGGAAGGATTGCAAAATGGGCAATCCAGATATCACCATATGTACCAGTGTACGAAAGAAGGGATGCCATAAAATCACAGGCTTTGGCTGTCTTCCTCGTTGATTGGGCGGAAATGCAATACAAACCGCTAGATCAGAGGATAGAATACTGGAAAATGCACTTTGATGGATCCAAGCTCAAAGAGGGTCTAGGTGCCGGTGTGGTGCTCACCTCACCAAAAGGAGATCACCTCCGGTATGTTTTGCAAGTACATTTCAGGGCGTCGAATAATGTCGCTGAATATGAAGCTTTGATCCATGGGCTTAAGGTCGCAAAAGAAATCGGTGCACACCGGATCATTTGCTATGGAGATTCAGATCTTGTGGTGCAGCAGTGTTCCGGAGATTGGGATGCAAAAGATGCCAACATGGCCTCGTACCGGTTTCACGTGCAAAAGATTGCCGGATTCTTCGAAGGATGTGAGTTTCACCATGTGCCACGCGCAGAAAATGAAGCCGCGGATGCTCTGTCCAAGCTGGGCTCATCCAGGCAAGAAATTCCTCCCGGAATAGCTCTAGCTCACTTAAGAGCACCGTCGATCAAACCAAGCCCGGAATCGGAATCAATTTTTGTACCGGAATCGCATGTAGTACCCATGGATATTGATGAAGGAAACCCGGGGACTGCTCCGGCAAGCTCGGGGACTGCTGTACCCATACCGGGAGAGATGATGCTGGTAGATAGCATGGAGATAGATGCACCGGTGTTTTTGGTTCGAGAGACACCGTCGTGGGTTAAACCTATTAAGGAATTCCTGATCAACGGCACCTTGCCGGATGACGAAAATGAGTCAAGAAGAATACAAAGAAGGTCCAAGGCATATACATTCATCAATGGTGAGGTGTACAAGAGAAGCATCACCGGTGTCCTTCAAAGATGTGTGGAACCGGAAGAAGGGAAAGAAATGCTTGAGGAAATTCACCAAGGAGAATGTGGACATCATGCTTCATCAAGGGCGTTGGTAGCAAAAGTATTCCGGCATGGGTTCTATTGGCCCACTGCTTTGGAAAACGCTGAGGATTTGGTAAGAAAATGCAACGGGTGCCAGAGGTACGCCAAGCAAAATCATACCCCAGCGTCTGGTTTAAAGACAATACCGTTAACATGGCCGTTTGCCGTTTGGTGCCTCGATATGGTTGGCCCATTCAAAACTGCTAGGAGCAGCATGACTCACATCTTGGTAATGGTGGATAAATTCACCAAGTGGCTAGAAGTGAAACCTATCGCAAAGTGTGATGGGCGCACAGCGGTGAAGTTCTTGAAAGATGTCATTTTGCGGTATGGATACCCGCACAGCATCATCACTGACAATGGAACCAACTTTGCTCAAGGTGAGTTCAAAAGGTTCTGTGAGGACAACAACATCCGGCTGGATTTGTGCTCAGTGGCACACCCACAAGGCAATGGCCAAGTGGAAAGAATGAATGCTTTGGTACTTTCCGGTATCAAACCGAGACTCATTGATGCAGTAGAAAAGTCACCGGGATGTTGGCTCGATGAGCTACCGTCAGTACTGTGGAGTATAAGAACAACTCCAAACCGGTCTACCGGATACACTCCGTTCTTCATGGTTTATGGAGCAGAAGCAGTCATACCAACCGACATCATTCATGATTCACCAAGGGTACAGCTCTATACTGAGCAAGAGGTCAAAGAGGCCAGAGAAAATGATGTGGACTTGCTAGAAGAAGCAAGAGAGCTGGCTTTGGCAAGAACAGCAATCTACCAGCAGAACCTCAGACGCTATCATAGCCGGAAGGTCAACCCGAGAGTTTTCCGGGAAGGAGATCTGGTGCTACGCCTAGTGCAGCGCACTGAAGGCCGGCACAAGCTCTTACCACCATGGGAAGGTCCCTTCATTGTAAGCAAGGTGCTTCACAATGATGCATATTACCTGATCGATGCACAGGAGTGGAAAAAAGGAAAGGCGGACAGGTCCGGAGAAGAGAGCAAGCGTCCATGGAACATAGCTCTGTTGCGTCCTTTCTACTCTTGAAGTTGTGGTGTAAGAAGTTCCTTTTTGTACCTTACATGCTATGAATAAAAGATGTCGGAACCTTGAATGAATCTCGGGGACTACCCCAATAAGGTTGCATGGAACTTGTTTATTTTTTCAGTTCACCGGTTGCTTATTGAACGTTTTTTCTTTCCGGTTTAGTAGTGTGCTAAATCCTACCGGAGTCTTCGACTTTGCTGCTGTCCGCAACCCGGCTTCATGGCAAGCAAGATAAACCGGTAGGAGATAAGCACATGAACTGCGAAGAGGGAGAGCGAGGAAAGAACAATCCGGAAAATTTAACTAACCCCGGTTTAACCGGTTTTTGCAAAATTTCGAAGTTATTTCTAAGTTCAAGAAAATGCTTGTTTGGTGAAAGAACCTTGTGCTCATACGCCAAAGAACGCCCAGAGAAGGCAGGCAGAGCCAAGGCAAAAGAACCAAGTGTGCATCGAATTGGATGCGGAAACAATTTGGAAATCTTTGCAGTACAGGATCAAAAGCAAAACCATGAGCAAATATGCTAAGACAAACATAGGATAATTAGCTACCGGTATAACTTACCGGCACAAACTGTTGTGCAACAACCAAAAGGAGACTTAAAGTTTTACATCATAAGCCCCGGCATACCGGGGCAGAATTTAACGAGCATTGTTTCGAGATAAACAGGACCAACAGACATATCAAAGGCAAACATTCAGTAAAAGATCATCAGGCAGCAGGGGCTTCCGGAGGGGCATCGCCAGCACCAGCGTCGTCCAGAGGCTCCTCCTCGGCTTCATCCTCCTCCTCATCAAGATAATCTTTGACGTCAGGAGGGGGAGGGATGAAGGTGCGCATGTCGGCGTACTCCGCGATGTGGTACGCGCGATCCTGCCGCTTAGCGGTGAGAATCGGGTCCAGATCGGTTTCCGCGCCTTCGCGCACTCCGGTAAGGGCATCCAGGTTGAGCTCCGGGTACCAGGAACAAGCAACGCGGAGAGCAGAGTCCGCTCCGGCACGGGCAGCAGAGCACTGCCACTCGCGGATCCTCTTGCCGGCGCCCATGAGACGATCGCTGATGAGGGAGAAAGTATCCGGCACCTCCTCGCCAGGCCACAGAATCCTGAAGAGCTGGGTAGCTACATCAGGGATATCAGATAAATTGCGATCTATGGCGCGCATGTGAGACACCCGCGCGTTCAGCGCAACCAGATGGTCATAGGGCGTCCATGGCACGGCGAGATTCGCTTGGCCTTGGGCAGTGCGGCGCTCGTCAACTTTCTTGATAGCATATCTCTGAGAGTCCGGAAAGAGGCCTGTGTAAAGAAAGAAAATGGCTAAGGAAAGGAATCCGGAAAAAGATGCAACCGGAATGAAAAATGCAACCGGAAGAAAATGCAGTTGGAAGAAAAAAGGCTCGTATGCGGTAGTCAAAGAATGCAAAAGGAAAGGACTTACGGTAGGCAAGTGTATCAGTTTGCAGGATCAACTGGTTGCACCCCTTCTGCTCCTCCTCCAGGCGCGCAGCTCTCTCCTCGGCACCCTTCCGGGCCTTGGCCAGCTCCTCCAGCTCAGCTCGCAACACCACAGTGGCATTGCTGGCATCTTCCAGAGCCTCATCCATCTTGGCCGCTGCATCAGCTTCAGCGGCTTTGATGGCCTTGGCATGGTCGAGCCCCAGCTGGATGAGCTGGGACTTGAGCTCCTGGTAGCTGGTTTTCTGGGCGCTTAGCTCTTCCTGATGCCGCCGGATGAGCTCGTCCTTGTCCCCTGCAACCCGAAAAAGAAGATGTTAACACGATTGTGCCGGTAAAGATGAAAAGAAAAACAAGTTAGCAGGAGAAAAGAGAAAGTTGTACGTTGGGCGGCAGCGAGCTGCTCCTTGAGAGCCTCGATGGAAGCTTCCGGGATCACTGTTAAACAGAAATTATAAATGTCAGAAGGAAAAAAGGTTTCCGGTAAGAAAGATGCCGGTAGAACAAAAACTTACCTTGGCACTTGTCGTGTGCCTCAGCAAGCTCCCGATGCTCCCATAGAAGCTCCTCAAAGAGGGCCTTCCGAGCGTCAGCCGTGAGCTGTTCAAGAAAAAGAAGTGAGTAAAGTTTTGCGCTAAGAACAAAGTTCTTAACCCGAAACTCGGGGACTGGCAGTGCCGGTTTTGCGCGTTTCTAAGATAAGTTTTGCGCTAAGAACAAAGTTCTTAACCCGAAACTCGGGACCGGCAGATGCCGGTTTCGCGCGTTTCTAAGATAAGTTTTGCGCTAAGAACAAAGTTCTTAACCCGAAACTCGGGACCGACCAGTGCCGGTTTTGCGCGTTTCTAAGATAAGTTTTGCGCTAAGAACAAAGTTCTTAACCCGAAACTCGGGGACTGGCAGTGCCGGTTTTGCGCGTTTCTAAGATAAGTTGTGCGCTAAGAAGAAGGTGTTTAACCCGAAACTCGGGGACTGGCAGTGCCGGTTTCACGCTAAGTTTTTAAACTAAGTTTTGCGCTAAGAGCTGCGCTCTCACCACAAAACTCGGGGACTGGGAAGATAGACAAGAGAGAAACCGGCATGAACTAAAGATAGAGCAAAGCCGGAAGCAAGGAAACCGGTAAAGATTGAAAAAAGTTAGTAGAACGTACCATCAAGTTGTTCGTGGAATCGTACCACGCGCTGTCGAGCTCCTTCACGGCGCTGCGAAGCCGCATGAAGTGCTCCTCGGAAGACCGGTCCCCGACAGGGTCAGGTGCCGGCAGCCTGTCCTTGCCCAAGCCGCGGGTCGCCGGAGTCATGTCCGCGGCGTTCCACTTTTGGGCGTAGGGCAGAAGATGCCCCAGGTCCTGGCCTTTGCGTCGGAACTCGCATATACGGCCAAGGAGGCCGGTGGCCTTCGTGGCGGTGTCCTTGGCGGCCTTGGCGACGTGCAGCACCAGGGGCTGCTGGCCGCCGGAAGGAGCGCTGGAGGCTGTCGCCTTCCCCTTGATCAGCTTGGAGGTCTTGGGCGGCGGCGCAGTTGGAGCAGCCCTGGAGGGCTTGGTGCGAGGAGCATCTGGAGGTGGCATGAGAATGGTTCGTGGAGAAGGGGGAGCGCTAGGCGCGTCACCCGATTTGGAGCCTTCCGGCGCGGAAGATTCCGGCGCGGAAGTTGTCATCTTTTCAGGGGCGGGAGGAGCCGGAGGCTCCGCCCGCCCGGCAGTTTCTTCTTCTTCGGCGCCGATGTTGCTGGCGCCGGTATCTTGGTTCTCTTGGAGAAAGGAAAGATCCTCCTCCGTGCGGTGATCTGATGATGAAGGGGCCGCACGCCCCGAGTTTGTTGTGCCCCCCGAAAGGGAGGCAGAGGTGTTGCCGGCACCAGATGGTGCCGGGCTTGAGCGAGGAGGAGGGGTTGAAGTCCTTGCGGAACCTTCAGAGCCCGATGGCCTTGGGCCAAGCTTGAGCGCGGGGCTGAAAGAAAGAAAGAAGGATGGTTGGAGAAAAGCAACCGGAAGAAGAACTTGGCAAAAAGAGGCAAGCAAGAAAATGAAAAACTCACCCGGTAGCAGTCGGCATGTGCTTGCGCCCGTAGCGGCGCACGCCCACTTGCTTCTCCCCCAAGGGCTCAGTCCGGAAGCGCTTGGAGGGAGGGGCCTGGCTAGGACCGGCATCAGATGCCGGCAGCTTGTTCTTTTGGCCTTGGGCCATGAGTTTGTCCACAAACTCCTGGCCGGCCTCAGCGCGCAGGGGCGGCGCACGCTCGTGGATCTGCAAGTTGAACATAGCTAAGAGGAGATTCGCAAGAAGACAGTAACGGTAAAGTACAAGAAACCGGAAAAGAAAGTACCTCAAGCATGGTCAGGTCATCAGCGGACCCGGTTGGCTCCGGCGGGTCCCGGCCAAGGCGCGCAGCCGGAGTCTTGCCCATCTTCAGGTCCTTCCAAAAAATGTAGGGATCTGGGTCGAAGGAGTCAAGGGCGCGCTTCACCGGAATCCCACGTCGCTCTGCCTCGATGAGGGGGAAGCGGTCCTTGGCCTGAAACACAAAAAAAAGAAGGTTAACAAAAGCAGAAAGTTACCGGCAAAGACAATCCCAATTGCGTAATCCCTTACTTCTTGGGTCGGAGGGTTAGTAGTGTTGAGGGGAAGCAAGCCCCATTCCCAATCAAATGGCATAGCAGTTTGGCAAATCTGCTTAGCCTTGCGAATGACATCCTTCTTGCTAAGAGGGCGGCTTGTGATCTTGGTAGGATCGCCGGGGCCGTACATCTCGCTCATCCTATGCACGCGGCGCTTCAGAGGAAGCACCCGGCGCGATATAAAGGTGCGGATGATATCATCCGAGCAGATGTTGGTCTCCTTCTTCAAAGAAGCCAAGAAGCGTACCACCCGGTTGGTTTCGGCGTGATCCGTCTTCGGGTTGTAGCTCCAGTTGGTTCTACTAGGAGGCCCCGCTTGGAACGGAGGAAGATCGATAAGATTGGCGCGGCCGTCGTTCTTCACATAGAAAAAGGTTCCTTGCCAGGCGCGGCAGGACTCGAGGCCGGCAAACTTAAGGAAGGTGCTCCCTTGACGGGAGCCAACGATGCAAGATCCGCACTCCACGGGCGGTTTGGGCTTGGGGATTTCCTTGCCCTGGACAGAATTGATCCGCAGACAAAAGAAGCGGGCAAACGTCTCACGAGTGGGACGAATGCCGATGTAGGCCTCCATGAAGGTGGCATAACAAGAAAGGTAGAAGATGGCATTGCCAGGAAGGTGGTGAGGTTGGAGTTCATAAAAATCTAAAAACTCCCGGAAAAAGGGAGAGGCAGGAAGGCCGAAGTCACGCTCAAAATGAGCAAGGAAAACAACATGTTCACCGGGCTCGGGATCCGGTTCGATTTCGTCACCGGGAATCCGGCAGACTACTCCTTCCGGAATCCTGCGGGACCGGTATAACCAATCGATCTCATATTTTGTGACGTTGGAGCCCATCCAGGCTCCGCGGGTGTTTGGGGAAGGCTCTGCGCCGGATGATTGGCTGGAGCTACTAGATGCTTCACCAGAGCTACTCGCTTCAAGGTGGCTACCGGATGCTTGGCTAAAGCTACCGGATTCCTGCTGGTTGCCGGAATCGGTGTCCATCGGATCTGAAGCCGTGGATTCGTCGGGAGATTGTCTACGACGCTTAACAGAAAGGGAAGAAGAAGATGCGGAGGAAGATTCCTCGTCAGACATTGGATGGGTAGGCAGAAAAACAGAAATCCCACTCTTGAACCCCGCGTGAAGATCTACGAGTAAGAAGAAAACCAAAGAAAAAGAGGAAATAAGAACACCGTAGACCCAAGATCTGAAAAGCAAGCAGACAGCGAGCAAAGTAAGATTGCTACCAACCTTGAGCGGCGCAGTTGCTGAGGAGGACTTTCGCCGGCGAAGGAGAGGGCCTGCGGTCGTCAACGACCACCGTCGACGGCGAGGCGGAGAAGCTTGCGAAGAAGCGCGAATGCAGCGGGCGCGGTGAAGGTGCTGCTGAAGATTCCCGCACAGCGAGGTCCGGCGGAAGCACGGCGTAAGTTCGCCGGGCGCCGGAGCTTGAACGAGCGACGACGGACGGAGAGCGGCGGTAGCGCAAAGGCGAGGAGCACTGTGCGCGAAGGATGAGGAATGCGAAGAAGATGAAGAAGAAGGGGCGGTTGTGCTTATAAAGGAGAGAGAAGGTGGGCCGAAAACCGCTGGGCCGCGGCGGTTCGCCTCGCGGGCCGCGGCGGTTCGCACCACGGGCCGCCACGTGGCAAAGAGATACACGCGAGAAAATGGACGCCACACGGAGGCACACACGGGATCCAAAACGGCTAGTGGGATCTGCAGTGGGGCATTTAATGACCGCGCGGGAGTCGAAGCGAAGTGACAACTGACACTGGCGTGGCAGTTAACAGTGCGCATGTCACTGACAGGCGCGGGGCCCAAAATATTCTCGACTTCGCCGAGGAAGGAGTAAATGCAAATGATGCCGGAAAAGAGAGATGCCGGAAGATGCCTTGCAAAGAGAGAAAAGACGAAAAAGGGCAACGATGCCGGATCCAAGCTCGTGCCGGAGAGATTAAACCGGTATTCTGGAAAGATGAAAACCTGGCATGGTCTGTAGGATAGAATCCTCCAGACTATACCAGCTTCGGGGACTAATGTTGGGGGGATAACCCCCGGTATGCCAAAGGCATGCCAAACTGGATGGTTTGAACCATCGAGATACCGGTTTAATATTCTTACCGGCATCCCTAAGGGGGTATGCCAGAACCCGGTAAAGAAGATACCAGACTGAAGGGCCTGTCGGTAGGACTGGTCAAAGATTCTCTTCAGAGCAAGAAGACAAGGATGAGCTAAGCAAAGTGGCTTTAATCAGAGCCCTGGCGCCAAAGAGAGAGATGACGCTAAAAGAAGCCGAAGGACATCAGCAGCCCTGATTAAAGAGGACCCCGGCGTCATCTGTGATTAAAGTAGCTTTGTAAAGTAGTTTGTCTAGTCAAAGATGCCATTAGGGTTTCTTGCCCTGTAAGCCACCCTCTCCCCTATATAAGGAGAGGGGGCAGCCCTCCTTACGGGCAAGCACACACGGTAGTAGGAAGGCACGAAGCACAAACTTGTAACCATGTTGAGATTAATGAAGCTAGCGATCTAGTAAAGAGTTCTTCCTCTTGTCTCTCTTCTTGTATACCGGCCTCTGGTTGTGTTCTTGAGGAAAGCATCCGGAAGTTCTTCCCATCTAATTGCAAACCCTCCCCCGAATCCTCTAGCGTCCATTCGGCCCCAATCTAAGCCATCCTATGGCATCTGCTCGTTCACCACGACGACACTACTGGTTCGATAAACCTTGGTTCTTACTGAGGGAAACTTGCCGCTGTGCGCATCACACCTTCCTCTTGGGGTTCCCAACGGACGCGTGTCGAACGAAAAGACAATACGTCAATCACGCGCATCAAGCAAAATTTACGGCGCCGTTGTCGGGGAGATCAAGACACGCTCGCAAGGGGAGTCTCCACATCCCAATCTCTTTACTTTGTTTTTGTCTTGCTTAGTTTTATTTACTACTTTGTTTGCTGCACTAAATCAAAATACAAAAAAATTAGTTGCTAGTTTTACTTTATTTACTATCTTGTTTGCTATATCAAAAACACAAAAAAATTAGTTACTTATATTTACTTTACTTATTTCATCATGTTTCCTCCTAAGTTTGTTCTTAAAGATGTACCGGTAGGCCGAGGGTCTATCCTTGGGAAAGATAATATAGAAGATTTTTTCACTCATATTAGTACGGTTGAAGATTTTGAAGATAGACACTTGGTAGAACTTGCTCCTACTTATGAAATTGTCTGTTGCTTCTTTAGTACACGCGTTAGAAGCTAGATTTGTTAATCTTAATCCTGTGATTCAACATATGTTTCTTACACTCGGTGATATGGAAGAAGGAGAAAAGAAAGATTTTGTATTAGAAACCCTTCTTAAAGAATTTGGGGGAATAGCAAGAGAAGCTAGAAAAGTCTTCACTAAATATAATATGCTAGGCTCTTATACCAACTTTGCCAGTACCCTTGAGAAGATGGAAAAAGATAGACAAAAGTACACTAATGAAGTTAATTATGAGGGGGATATAAAAACATCAATACCTTGCAAGCTCTTGGGAATGTGCGAGGCACTAGAAAAGAATTTTGATTGGATTGTTCCTGAAGATTTGTTTGATGAGAGTAGCAAACCTAAGACTAATGAAAAGGGAGCCTCTGAAACTCACATAGAAAAGATAAAATGCATAGTTTAGAAAACTCCACACCCCGTGGTAGATGCACCATCTCTCGATAACACTTGATACACACTTTCTGCGCCTAGCTGAAAGGCGTTAAAGAAAAACGCTTATGGGAGACAACCCATGTTTTTACTACAGTACTTTGTTTTTATTTTGTGTCTTGGAAGTTGTTTACTACTGTAGCAACCTCTCCTTATCTTAGTTTAGTGTTTTGTTGTGCCAAGTAAAGTCGTTGATAGTAAGGTTCATACTAGATTTGGATTACTGCGCAGAAACATATTTCTTTGCTGTCACGAATCTGGGCAAAATTCACTGTAGGTAACTCAGAAAATTATGCCAATTTACGTGAGTGATCCTCAGATATGTACGCAACTTTCATTCAATTTGAGCATTTTCATTTGAGCAAGTTTGGTGCCTCAATAAAATTCGTCATTACGAACTGTTCTGTTTTGATAGATTCTGCCTTTTATTACGCATTGCCTGTTTTGTTATGTTCGATGGATATTTCGATTCCATTGACTTTCAGTAGCTTTGTGCAATGTCCAGAAGTGTTAAGAATGATTATGTCACCTCTGAACATGTATATTTTGATTGTGCACTAACTCTCTAATGAGTTGTTTTGAGTTTGGTGTGGAGGAAGTTTTCAAGGATCAAGAGAGGGAGATGATACGACATGATCAAGGAGAGTGAAAGCTCTAAGCTTGGGGATGCCCCGGTGGTTCACCCCTGCATATATCAAGAAGACTCAAGCGTCTAAGCTTGGGGATGCCCAAGGCATCCCCTTCTTCATCGACAACATTATCAGGTTCCTCCCCTGAAACTATATTTTTATTCCATCACATCTTATGTGCTTTGCTTGGAGCGTCGGTTTGTTTTTGTTTTTGTTTTGTTTGAATAAAATGGATCCTAGCATTCATTGTGTGGGAGAGAGACACCCTCCGCTGTTGCATATGGACAAGTATGTCCTTAGGCTTTACTCATAATATTCATGGCGAAGTTTCTTCTTCGTTAAATTGTTGTATGGTTGGAAACGGGAAATGTTACATGTGGTAGTGTATAATAAAATACTTGTAGAACATTGAGCTTTGATAACTTGATTCTTTGCAAATGTTTTGAGGTATTTAGATGGTAAGGCTTGCTGGATAAATAAGTTAAAATTAGTAGTGGATTGTTGTCTTTAAGCTTGTGCCGTACTACAAACTCTATTTAAATAGTTGAAGGCGTAGTTGGACTTGATAGCTTTCCATGTCTGAGAGTTCATCGTAATAACTAAGTTGTGCTGAAGGTCGAGGGAGCTAGCGGGGTACTTGTGCCACCGTGAACGGCCCTCCTTGAAGTAAATTTTAATCATGCTCTTAATGATGAACCTGCTAGTTGTTTGCAATAAGCTTGTGAGTTCTTTTTGACTAATGTTAAGCTACGGTTTTTGGCACTTCCACCATCTAAATTTGCTAGCCTCTTCGGTACTGTGCATTGCCTTTTGCTCACATTGAGAATTGTGCATACTTCGCCGGTACATCCAAACCCGTGGGGGAACTTTCTCTTGTTCTCCTACACATAAGCCCATACATCTCCTCAAAACAGCCACCATACCTACCTACCACAGCATTTCCATAGCTGTTCCGAGATATATTGCCATGCAACATCCATTTTACATTACATGCCATGTTGTCATTTATTATTTATATATTGCTTTGCATGATCATATACAGCTGATGTGTGGTTTACCCATGTTACGCTAGATCATTGCACATCCTGCTACACTGGCAGAGGCATACAGTTTCATACATCATGTTTCATTCATTATGAGTTATTTGTACCAAAAAGTGTGTTGTCATATTAGGATGTTGCCCCTAAAAATGAAAAGAGTCGTGTGATGGCGTGTATTTCACACGTTCGTTGGGCAACCCCAAGAGGAAGGTATGATGCGCACAGCAGCAAGTTTTCCCTCAGAAAGAAACCAAGGTTTATCGAACCAGGAGGAGCCAAGAAGCACGTTGAAGGTTGATGGCGGCGGGATGTAGTGCGGCGCAACACCAGGGATTCCGGCGCCAACGTGGAACCTGCACAACACAACCAAAGTGCTTTGCCCCAACGAAACAGTGAGGTTGTCAATCTCACCGGCTTGCTGTAACAAAGAGTTAACCGTATTGTGTGGAAGATGATTGTTTGCGGAAAACGATGAGAACAAGTATTACGATGAGATTGTATTTCAGTAAAGAGAATTGGACCGGGGTCCACAGTTCACTAGAGGTGTCTCTCCCATAAGACGAACAGCATGTTGGGTGAACAAATTACAGTTGGGCAATTGACAAATAAAGAGAGCATGACCATGCACATACATATCATGATGAGTATTGTGAGATTTAATTGGGCATTACGACAAAGTACATAGACCGTCATCCAAGCTGCATCTATGCCTAAAAAGTCCACCTTCGAGGTTATCATCCGAACCCCCTCCAGTATTAAGTTGCAAACAACAGACAATTGCATTAAGTATGGTGCGTAATGTAACTAGTGACTACATCCTTGAACATAGCACTAATGTTTTATCCCTAGTGGCAACAACACAACACAACCTTAGAACTTTCTGTCACTGTCCAGTGTCAATGCGGGCATGAACCCACTATCGAGCATAAGTACTCCCTCTTGGAGTTACAAGCATCTACTTGGCCAGAGCATCTACTAGTAACGGAGAGCATGCAAGATCATAAACAACACATAAGCATAACTTTGATAATCAACATAACAAGTATTCTCTATTCATCGGATCCCAACAAACGCAACATATAGAATTACGGATAGATGATCTTGATCATGTTAGGCAGCTCACAAGATCCGACAATGAAGCACAATGGGGAGAAGACAACCATCTAGCTACTGCTATGGACCCATAGTCCAGGGGTAGACTACTCACACATCACACCGGAGGCGACCATGGCGGCGTAGAGTCCTCCGGGAGATGATTCCCCTCTCCGGCAGGGTGCCGGAGGCGATCTCCTGGATCCCCGAGATGGGATCGGCGGCGGCGGCGTCTGCGGAAGGTTTTCCGTATCGTGGTTCTCGGTACCGGGGGTTTCGTCACGGAGACTTTTTATAGGCGGAAGGGCAGGTCAAGAGGCGGCACGGGGCCCCACACCACGGGGCCGCGCGGCCAAGGGGGGCCGCGCCGCCTATGGTGTGGCCCCTCCGTGGCCCCTCTTCGTCTCTCCTTCGGACTTCGGAAGCTTCGTGGAAAAATAGGCCCCTGGGCTTTGATTTCGTCCAATTCCGAGAATATTTCCTTACTAGGATTTACTGAAACCAAAAACAGCAGAAAACAGACAATCGGCACTTCGGCATCTTGTTAATAGGTTAGTTCCGGAAAATGCACGAATATGACATAAAGTGTGCATAAAACATGTAGATAACATCAATAATGTGGCATGGAACATAAGAAATTATCGATACGTCGGAGACGTATCAGCATCCCCAAGCTTAGTTCCGCTCGTCCCGAGCGAGGTAAAACGATAACACGGATAATTTCTGGAGTGACATGCCATCATAATCTTGATCATACTATTTGTAAAGCATATGTAGTGAATGCAGCGATCGAAACAATGTATATGACATGAGTAAACAAGTGAATCATATAGCAAAGACTTTTCATGAATAGCACTTCAAGACAAGCATCAATTAAGTCTTGCATAAGAGTTAACTCATAAAGCAATAATTCAAAGTAAAGATATTGAAGCAACACAAAAGAAGATTAAGTTTCAGCGGTTGCTTTCAACTTGTAACATGTATATCTCATGGATATTGTCAACATAGAGTAATATAATAAGTGCAATAAGCAAGTATGTAGGAATCAATGCACAGTTCACACAAGTGTTTGCTTCTTGAGGTGGAGAGAAATAGGTGAGCTGACTCAACATTGAAAGTAAAAGAATGGTCCTCCATAGAGGAAAAGCATCGATTGCTATATTTGTGCTAGAGCTTTGATTTTGAAAACATGAAACAATTTTGTCAACGGTAGTAATAAAGCATATGCATCATGTAAATTATGTCTTATAAGTTGCAAGCCTCATGCATAGTGTACTAATAGTGCCCGCACCTTGTCCTAATTAGCTTGGACTACCGGGTCATCACAATGCATTGTTTTTACCAAGTGTCACAAAGGGGTACCTCTATGCCGCTTTGTACAAAGGTCTAAGGAGAAAGCTCGCATTGGATTTCTCGCTATTGATTATTCTTCAACTTAGACATCCATACCGGGACAACATAGACAACGAGATAATGGACTCCTCTTTTATGCATAAGCATATAACAACAATTAATAATTTTCTCATTTGAGATTTGAGGATTGTTGTCCAAAACTGAAACTTCCACCATGGAGCATGGCTTTAGTTAGCGGCCCAATGTTCTTCTCTAACATATGCATGCTTAACCATATGGTGGTAGATCTCTCTTACTTCGAGACAAGACGGACATGCATAGCAACTCACATGAAATTCAACAATGAATAGTTGATGGCGTCCCCAGTGAACATGGTTATCGCACAACAAGCAACTTAATAAGAGATAAAGTGCATAATTACATATTCAATACCACAATAGTTTTTAAACTATTTGTCCCATGAGCTATATATTGCAAAGGTGAATGATGGAATTTTAAAGGTAGCACTCAAGCAATTTACTTTGGAATGGCGGAAAATACCATGTAGTAGGTAGGTATGGTGGACACAAATGGCATAGTGGTTGGCTCAAGTATTTTGGATGCATGAGAAGTATTCCCTCTCGATACAAGGTTTAGGCTAGCAAGGCTTATTTGAAACAAACACAAGGATGAACCGGTGCAGCAAAACTCACATAAAAGACATATTGAAAACATTATAAGACTCTACACCGTCTTCCTTGTTGTTCAAACTCAATACTAGAAATTATCTAGACCTTAGAGAAACCAAATATGCAAACCAAATTTTAGCATGCTCTATGTATTTCTTCATTAATGGGTGCAAAGCATATGATGCAAGAGCTTAATCATGAGCACAATAATTGCCAAGTATCACATTACCCAAGACATTTATAGCAATTACTACATGTATCATTTTCCAATTCCAACCATATAACAATTTAACGAAGAAGAAACTTCGCCATGAATACTATGAGTAGAAACCAAGGACATACTTGTCCATATGCTACAGCGGAGCGTGTCTCTCTCCCATAAAGTGAATGCTAGGATCCATTTTATTCAAACAAAACAAAAAACAAAAACAAACCGACGCTCCAAGAAAAAGCACATAAGATGTGATGGAATAAAAATATAGTTTCGGGGGAGGAACCTGATAATGTTGTCGATGAAGAAGGGGATGCCTTGGGCATCCCCAAGCTTAGACGCTTGAGTCTTCTTGATATATGCAGGGGTGAACCACCGGGTGCATCCCCAAGCTTAGAGCTTTCACTCTCCTTGATCATGTTGCATCATACTCCTCTCTTGATCCTTGAAAACTTCCTCCACACCAAACTCGAAACAACTCATTAGAGGGTTAGTGCACAATATAAATTGATATATTCAGAGGTGACACAATCATTCTTAACACTTCTGGACATTGCATAATGCTACTGGACATTAATGGATCAAAGAAATTCATCCAACATAGCGAAAGAGGCAATGCGAAATAAAAGGCAGAATCTGTCAAAACAGAACAGTTCGTATTGACGAATTTTAAAATGGCACCAGACTTGCTCAAATGAAAATGCTCAAATTGAATGAAAGTTGCGTACATATCTGAGGATCATGCACGTAAATTGGATTAATTTTCTGAGCTACCTACAGGGAGGTGGACTCAGATTCGTGACAGCAAAGAAATCTGGAACTGTGCAGTAATCCAAATCTAGTACTTACTTTTCTATCAACGGCTTAACTTGGCACAACAAAACACAAAACTAAGATAAGGAGAGGTTGCTACAGTAGTAAACAACTTCCAAGACACAAAATAAAAACAAAGTACTGTAGGTAAAAACATGGGTTGTCTCCCATAAGCGCTTTTCTTTAACGCCTTTCGGCTAGGCGCAGAAAGTGTGTATCAAGTATTATCGAAGGGTGATGCATTCTCAGCGGGGTGTGGAGTTTTCTCAACTAGGCATAGTATATTGGATACATAAGTTTCAGCATCTCCCTTTTCATTAGTCTTAGGCGTGCTACTCTCATCAAACAAATTTTCAGGAACTAGCCAAGCATAGTTATTTTCTAATGCATCATTCATAGCTAAGAGCTTACATGGTATTGGTGCTTTTATCTCCCCTCCATCATCAATATTATTAGTGTATCTTATTCTATCCATATCCATCCTTTCAAGGAGACTAACAAAATTAGTAGGAGAACCAAGCATATTAAATTTAGCAAACACCTTTCTAGCTTCTCTTGCTAGACCACCAAATTCTCTAAGAAGGGTTTCTAATACAAAATCTTTCTTTTCCCCCTCTTCCATATCACCAAGTGTGAAAAACATGTGTTGGATTATAGGATTAAGATTAACAAATTTAGTTTCCAACGAGGCGAACTAAATGCGCGAGCAGCAATTTCATAAGTAGGCGCAAGGTCTACCAAGTGTCTATCTTCAAAATTTTCAATAGTACTAACATGATTGAAAAATTCTTCTATATTATTTCTCCCAACTATAGACCCACGTCCTACTGGTATGTTTTTTGTGGTAAAATTAAAAGGAAACATGATGAATAAAGTAAATGCAAGTAAACTAATTTTTTTGTGTTTTTGATATAGTGAACAAGATAACAAGTAAAGTAAAACTAGCAACTAATTTTTTTGTATTTTGATTTAGTGCAGCAAACAAAGTAGTAAATAAAACTAAGCAAGACAAAAACAAAGTAAAGAGATTGAGAAGTGGAGACTCCCCTTGCAGCGTGTCTTGATCTCCCCGAGCAACGGCGCCGAGAAAATCTATGCTTGATGGCGTGTATTTCACACGTTCGTTGGGCAACCCCAAGAGGAAGGTATGATGCGCACGGCAGCAAGTTTTCCCTCGAGAAAGAAACCAAGGTTTATCGAACCGGGAGGAGCCAAGAAGCACGTTGAAGGTTGATGGCGGCGGGATGTAGTGCGGCGCAACACCGAGGATTCGGCGCCAACGTGGAACCTGCACAACACAACCAAAGTACTTTGCCCCAACGAAACGAGTGAGGTTGTCAATCTCACCGGCTTGCTATAACAAAGAGTTAACCGTATTGTGTGGAAGATGATTGTTTGCGGAAAACAGTAGAACAAGTATTACGAGTAGATTGTATTTCGATGAAAGAGAATTGGACCGGGGTCCACGAGTTCACTAGAGGTGTCTCTCCCATAAGACGAACAACATGTTGGGTGAACAAATTACAGTTGGGCAATTGACAAATAAAGAGAGCATGACCATGCACATACATATCATGATGAGTATTGTGAGATTTAATTGGGCATTACGACAAAGTACATAGACCGTCATCCAAGCGCATCTATGCCTAAAAAGTCCACCTTCGAGTTATCATCCGAACCCCCTCCGGTATTAAGTTGCAAACAACGAGACAATTGCATTAAGTATGGTGCGTAATGTAACTAGTGACTACATCCTTGAACATAGCACTAATGTTTTATCCCTAGTGGCAACAAGCACAACACAACCTTAGAACTTTCCGTCACTCGTCCCGGGTGTCAATGCGAGCATGAACCCACTATCGAGCATAAGTACTCCCTCTTGGAGTTACAAGCATCTACTTGGCCGGAGCATCTACTAGTAACGGAGAGCATGCAAGATCATAAACAACACATAAGCATAACTTTGATAATCAACATAACAAGTATTCTCTATTCATCGGATCCCAACAAACGCAACATATAGAATTACGGATAGATGATCTTGATCATGTTAGGCAGCTCACAAGATCCGACAATGAAGCACAATGGGGAGAAGACAACCATCTAGCTACTGCTATGGACCCATAGTCCAGGGGTAGACTACTCACACATCACACCGGAGGCGACCATGGCGGCGTAGAGTCCTCCGGGAGATGATTCCCCTCTCCGGCGGGGGTGCGGAGGCGATCTCTGGATCCCCAGAGATGGGATCGGCGGCGGCGGCGTCTCGGAAGGTTTTCCGTATCGTGGTTCTCGGTGCGGGGGTTTCGTCACGGAGACTTTTTATAGGCGGAAGGGCAGGTCAAGAGGCGGCACGGGGGCCCCACACCACGGGGCCGCGCGGCCAAGGGGGCCGCGCCGCCTATGGTGTGGCCCCTCCGTGGCCCCTCTTCGTCTCTCCTTCGGACTTCCGGAAGCTTCGTGGAAAAATAGGCCCCTGGGCTTTGATTTCGTCCAATTCCGAGAATATTTCCTTACTAGGATTTACTGAAACCAAAAACAGCGAAAACGACAAGCGGCACTTCGGCATCTTGTTAATAGGTTAGTTCCAGAAAATGCACGAATATGACATAAAGTGTGCATAAAACATGTAGATAACATCAATAATGTGGCATGGAACATAAGAAATTATCGATACGTCGGAGACGTATCATCGTGGAGGCCATCAAAAAGAAAAAAAAGAGAAAAAAGGAAAAAAGAGAATAAAGAAAAAGGGGGCAGCATTACTATCTTTTATCCACACTTGTGCTCATGTTTTAGCACCCGCATTATTCATAGTCATCATTTGTGCTCATGTTTAGCACCTACATTCATATGAGAGAGTTTTCATGTTTTACTAGTATAACTATGTGGGGAATTTACACTATAGAACTTGGGTTGTATATTCCAATGATGAGCCTCCTCAAAAGTGCTCTAGGTCTTCGTGAGCAACCAAGTTGGATGCACCCCCACTAGTTCCATTGGAGAGCTTTCATACACATATAGCTCTATGTGCATCCGTTGCATGGCAATCACTACTCCTTGCATAGCTTCGATCATAAGGCTTCTTCTTGTCTAATGGTCATTTACAGCTTTGCAAGCCTTTCTTCCATTTGGCCTTCCAAACCCCCATTAACGTTCTTTATGCCTGTAACATCCTGGTGCTAATACCAAATGCTTGCGCTCACCGGTTGAGTAGACTTCGAAACAGTTGATTCATGACGTTCATGTTTATGTTTACTTGACTGAATCCTTCTTATGTTGTGAAAATTTACTTGATGCTTGGAATGAAGGATAGAACTTCTATGCCGAATGCTTAATACATCTTTAATGAACTTTGTACGGTTGCATGTCTTTAAAGCAATAGTTCATGAAAACTTCTAGCTTGTCGAACTCTTGCATTATCATCTCTTATATCAATATAGATACTTGCTTTGAATGATTTGATCTTAGCTCATATGCTTTACAATAGTATGATCAAGGTTATGATGGCATGTCACTCCAGAAATTATCTTTTTATCGTTTACACCGCTCGGGACGAGCGAAACTAAGCTTGGGGATGCTGATACGTCTCCGACGTATCGATAATTTCTTATGTTCCATGCCACATTATTGATGATATCTACATGTTTTATGCACACTTTATGTCATATTCGTGCATTTTACGGAACTAACCTATTAACAAGATGCCGAAGTGCCGGTTGTTGTTTTCTGCTGTTTTTGGTTTCAGAAATCCTAGTAAGGAAATATTCTCGGAATTGGACGAAATCAACGCCCAGGGTCCTATTTTGCCACGAAGCTTCCAGAAGACCGAAGAGTCAACGAAGTGGGGCCATGAGGTGGCCAGGAGGGCAGGCGGCGCGGCCCAAGCCCTGGCCGCGCCGGCCTGTCTCCTGGGCCCCTCGCGACGCCCCCTAACCTACCCTTCCGCCTACAAATAGCCTTCGTCGCGAAACCCCCAGTACCGAGAGCCACGATACGGAAAGCCTTCCAGAGACGCCGCCGCCGCCAATCCCATCTCGGGGGATTCAGGAGATCGCCTCCGGCACCCTCGCCGGAGAGGGGAATCATCTCCCGGAGGACTCTACGCCGCCATGGTCGCCTCCGGAGTGATGTGTGAGTAGTCTACCCCTGGACTATGGGTCCATAGCGGTAGCTAGATGGTTGTCTTCTCCTCATTGTGCTTAATTGTCGGGTCTTGTGAGCTGCCGAACATGATCAAGATCATCTATCCGTAATTCTATATGTTGTGTTTGTTGGGATCCGATGAATAGAGAATACCATGTTATGTTGATTATCAATTTATATCTATGTGTTGTTTATGATCTTGCATGCTCTCCGTTATTAGTAGAGGCTCGGCCAAGTTTTTACTCTTAACTCCAAGAGGGGGTATTTATGCTCGATAGTGGGTTCATGTCTCCAGTGAATTTGGGGAAGTGACAGAAATCTCTAAGATTATGGATGTGCTTGTTGCCACTAGGGATAAAACATCGATGCTATGTCCGAGGATGTAGTTATTGATTACATTACGCGCAATACTTAATGCAATTGTCTGTTGTTAGCAACTTAATGCTGGAAGGGGTTCGGATGATAACTCTGAAGGTGGACTTTTTAGGCATAGATGCATGCTTGGATAGCGGTCTATGTACTTTGTCGTAATGCCCAATTAAATCTCACTATACTCATCATAATATGTATGTGCATGGTCATGCCCTCTTTATTTGTCAATTGCCCAAGCTGTAATTTGTTCACCCAACATGCTTGTTTATCTTATGGGAGAGACACCTCTAGTGAGCTGTGGACCCCGGTCCAATTCTCTATACTTGAAATACAATCTCTTGCAATACTTGTTCTACTTGTTTTTCTGCAAACAATCATCTTCCACACTATACATCTAATCCTTTGTTACAGCAAGCCGGTGAGATTGACAACCTCGCTGTTTCGTTGGGGCAAAGTACTTGGTTTGTGTTGTGCGAGGTTCCACGTTGGCGCCGGAATCCCCGGTGTTGCGCCGCACTACATCTCGCCGCCATCAACCTTCAACGTGCTTCTTGACTCCTACTGGTTCGATAAACCTTGGTTCTTACTGAGGGAAACTTGCCGCTGTGCGCATCACACCTTCCTCTTGGGGTTCCTAACGGACGCGTGTCGAACGAAAAGACAATACGTCAATCACGCGCATCAAAGACTTTACACGGTCTTCCTTGTTGTTCAAACCCTCACCAGAAAATATCTAGACTTTAGAGAGACCAATCATGCAAACCAAATGTCAGCAAGCTCTACAGTATTTCTTCACTAATGGGTGCAAAGTATATGATGCAAGAGCTTAATCATGAGCACAACAATTGCCAAGTATCAAATTATTCAAGACATTATACCAATTACCACATGTAGCATTTTCTGTTTCCAACCATATTGTTATCACCAGATTTTGGACAAATCCAGAGGTGGGCCGTAAGAGAGATGGGCTTGGAAGACTACACGTGAAAGATCTCTGAAGCGGCCTTGCACGGAGAATTTGGGCTAGTTTGCCCGTGTATCTTTAATTGTAGTAGTTTATCTTTTAGATTAAGATTAGAGTTTGTATCGTGCACGGTGGGATATTCCCACGTTAGAAAGTCCCCTGGACTATAAATATGTATCTAGGGTTTATGGAATAAACAACAACTCACGTTCAACCCAAAACAAACCAATCTCGGCGCATCGCCAACTCCTTCATCTTGAGGGTTTCAATCGGGTAGCGACATGCTTGCCTAGATCGCATCTTGCGATCTAGGCAGCACAAGCTCCACGTTGTTCATGCGTTGCTCGTACTGAAGCGTCTTTGATGGCGAGCAACGTAGTTATCATAGATGTGTTAGGGTTAGCATAGCTCTTCGTATAACATGCTTACGTAGTGCAGCCCTTGCATGTCTAGCCGCCCTCACGCCTATCTCAGGCGTGGGGGCGGCACCCTGCTTGTTCATCATCTAGTAGATCTGATCCGTTACGATTGCTCCTTGCTCTGCAAGGATTAGTTTAATATCTGCAATAGTTAGGCCTTACAAAGGGGTGGAGGATCCAGCGGCACGTAGGGTGGCGTTCGCAAGTCCTAAACAGGATGTTCCGAGGATCAACGTCATGTTGGTTTTTAGGCCTTGTTTAGGATCGGCTTATGAGCACCGTGCGTGGCCGCGAGGCCCAACTCGGAGTAGGATGATCCGATTATGCGGTGAAAACCCTAAATCGTCGTAGATCTCATTAGCTATATCTTGATCAAGCAGGATCACCAAGTATTTGTGCACCCGTACGGATCATGGGTGAATCGGCTCTTTGAGCCGATTCACGAGATAACTCGAGAGCCGATCGAGGCTCGTATTTAATGTTTACGTGTATGCCATGCGGGAACTAAGCGAGGCATCCCCATCACCTTCCCGACCAGGTATAGGTCAGGTGGCACGCCCTGCACTTCGCATCGCCGCGTGTGACCGGAAGAGCATTGCGGGCCGTCGCTCGGAGGGGTCTCGGCCAGCCGCGGCTCTAGGCTCTTCCCGGCTCTACCGTGTTGCCGGGCCGCTGCCCGCCGGTGGGTTTTGGCGGGCAACACATTCCGGCACGCCCGGTGGGACAATCGTCTACATCAACCACATCGCCATCTACATCTGAGATGGCGGCGGACGGCACGCCAGTCACCTACGAGGAGCTGCCTGACGAGCTCAAGAAGAGATACGACGAGATCAAGGTCACCCTCGAAGCCGACCTCATCGGCTCTTTCCAGAGAACCCGTTCCCATGGCATCAGATGGAAGGGATTCTCACCGCAAGGTGCACTCGATGGGATAGATCTCTCTGCCCGTCGGAGGAACGCACCGGGGGCCTACGGCAGGAGATCAACTACTTGGTGGCTCACTCGCTACACCGCCACTGCGAAAACCTGGTCAACGTGTTGGAGCGTCTCGCTCCGCGCGTGATCCGAGGAGATCATGAGCCACCAGTACTCGCCGTCAGGACCAGCTCTCGGGACGCATCAAGGAGAGTTGCCGCTCCAGTCCCGTCCACCGCTGCCATATGCGTTGGCAGCACCACCTGAAGTGCCGGCTACACCGGCATTCGTCGTCTACAAGATTGGTGGTGATCCTAGTGACTACCGAGTTCTTGACCGAGGCGCCTAAGGAGATCCCTCAAGGATACGCGTGCACGTATGTGCCAGATTGTGGCAACTGGGCACTCTCAAACCAGGCCACAACATCAGGGACTCCGGCGAAAACAGGAGAAACGTCAGCGATAGAGCTTGAAAAGCAGACGTGGCTAACTAAGTACGCCACCCCGACGAAACTCCCGAGCCCAGCTCCTGCAGTTGGCTCAGAGCTGGAAAAGCAAGCATGGCTGGCTAAGTACGCCACCCCGGCGAACCTTCAGAGTGCAACTTCTGCAGCCAGCACAGCGGATCAGATCAGTACCATGCGAGAGACCAGTTCGGCATGGTGCCGAAAAGAAGGGCAATCGGCTATTCCAAGCCGTACCACGACGAGTACGAGATGATCCCGCTGCCACCTAAATATCGGCTCCCCGACTTCTCCAAATTCGGTGGATCGAGATGGCTCTAGCTCCATCGAGCACGTCGGCCGATATTTGGCGCAACTAGGACCGGCTTCGGTGTCGGATCAGCTACGCGTGAGGCTCTTTTCACGGTCCCTCACGGGATCGGCTTTTGGATGGTACACCTCTCGCCGACAAACTCCATCCGAGTCTTGGAAGCAATTGGAAGAACAATTCCATACGCAATACCATTCGAAGCTTCCGAGTCTAGCATTGCCGATCTAGCACAACTACGTCGAAGCGCGGAGAAATGGTGACGAGTACATCCGGCGCTTCGGGAATCTTAGGAACCGATGTTATTCGGTTCGTATAAGCGAAAAGGAAGCGATCGAGTTGGCGATGGCCGGCCTTGCAACGCAGCTCAAGGACATGGCCTCCCAAGCAGATTATCCCTCGGCCGGCGCACATGGTTCAGAAACTATCGGCATATGAACAGCGCCACCCGGACACTGTACCAACACAAGTTCAAGCGTGTAGTAGTCATGGTCGATACGAGAGGAAGATGAGGTGCTCGCGGGAGACCAAGAAGTAGCGATGGGCTGAGTGGACTCGGGGAGGAACCCCGTATCCTGCAAATGGGTAAAGCCACCGGGGCCGCCCGGGGATTTGATTTTGACGTGACCAAGGCTGAACAAATCTTCGACCTCCTGCTCAAGGAGAAACGAGTTGACGATTCTCGAAGGTCTCAAGTTCCCCACGGCACAAGAGCTAAACGGAAAGCCGTCTCGCAAATTCCACAACTCGCTTTCCCATGCCACCAACGACTGCGGGGTGTGGCGTCGGCACATCCAAGCGGCGATAGAGAAGGGGCGTCTAATTTTCAACCGATACGCCATGAAGGTCGACACCCAACCCTTCCCCGCCGTTAACATGGTAGAAGCCATCTACCCCGAGGGTTGCCGGCCAGGGTCCCACGTTCGGCATTAACATGGTAGGACACGGGAACCACTCCGGCAAAGATGGAGATGAGGGCAGCTGCTCTCATAGCAAGGACACGAGAGGAGGCCGCTCCACGCGATCGGCTCCATCATGATGGCAAGCGCTACGTCACAGAGGGAGAAGTGAAGAACATAAGATATCAACGACCTCTCTCTGATCACCTCCTCAACAAATATGTGAGTCAGTATGACCAACGCCGACGGTCCAACTATGATAATGAAGGAGATCGTCTGGCTAGAGAAGCCAGAAGACATCGTCGGCAGGATCGCGATGAGGAGGAGCACGAGCGCCGTGCCACGGACACATCAAGGGAGCAAGATGACAACGCCGGACATCGGGACTGCCCTTTCTTCGGTACATCGCTGGGATTCGAGGAATGAGCCGATTGCCCACAATCGGCAATTGCCTGAAATGCAACCAGAAGAAGAAGGAGGCAGCCAACGTGTCTGTGTTCAAGCGCCTAGGGCCTCTCCCGCCACAGAGCAAACGTGCTGAGTCACCTCGTTGGGCAGATCTTGAGGATTCCGAAGACGAGGGACTAGAAGAAGAAGAAGACAGGTACCACCGTCCAAGGTGGTGCCACCGACGGACTCAGCCGTTCACAAAAACGCAGGGTTCAGCGGTTGCGCGGCCTGGAGGAGGCCGAAAGGTTATACTTGCACACGCTAAGGAAGGCACGGCCTGATCTGGCTGCAAAGGTTCAGCGAGCCCTGGATGAAGAGGGTTGTCCACGAAGAATGGAGTGGCGTCCCAAGCAAAAGAAAGCCGATGATGAAACATCGGCTGGCACAAACATGGTGCTCATCTTGCCGACAGAGCTTAATGCTCCACGGTTATACGATGCACTCAAGGTGGACGACAGCAGGCGCATCAAGTCAGAGGTTGGGTTGGTTTTATCCAGCCTAACCGAGTAGCAAGATTAAACCAATGAGCAAACCGGGTGAGGCTGATCCTTGTGATCGGCCCCAAAAATTTATGGAGGGACATTACAAAACCTTCATCGAACAAGCAATGTGGAGGCCGATTCCAGCAATCGGCCAAAATTATCCTCTGCACATATTCTGTTTTGTGTTCAGCAACGATCCACTGGGCGGCGGCCACGTCGGCAGATGAAAGTCAGCATGAATCTCTGCGAAGCCGATGTGCAAGTGCAGTGCCCTGACTAACCATGAAAGCCGATATCTGCAGTCATTTGGCAGATTCGGCTCGGGGGGCATATAGTCAGATGAACATATGCAAATAAACATGTGCAGACATGCGTGCAGTGGAATATTGGGGGCCGATTCATTCTAAAAAATCGGCCAAATAAAAAATTTTCGCAGACCAAGACCAAGACCTACTGGCTATCGCAAGATGTGCTCAAGGCTCACGTTTTCGCTAGGATGGTTTTCAGTTTGGTGTTTCATCTACAACATCGGCGTTCAGTGGAGGGGTGCTGATCAATGACATGTGCATCCTCGCCGGTATTCTCGCCTTGATTAAGGCTCGGGGGGCGGCTCACCCTGAAAGTTCTCTGCTTTGGGGAGCCGATTTTGTTGAAATCGGCTAACTCTGCGTAGGCGGCACATTCGGCTGATCCATTGCTGTTCTCGCCTCGACTGAGACTCGGGGGGCAGCTGGCTTGGTGGCTGCTCTGTTTTGGAGAGCCGATTGAAATCGCATCGACTGGCCCTGCATTGTGATTTCCTCTGGATCGGGATAGGAGGCCATCGGTTTTTTGCAAGTTGGACCGTCCTGTCGCTGCAAAGGGAAGAAAGGGACTAGATTCTCAAAATAGCCGATGAGTAGTCATCGGCTAAGGGATTGCGAAAAATTGTGGTCGTATACCAAATCGCAGCCTGAAATTGAGAAGTTCTTGGCCTACGAGCTAACTGACATGGGGTCCGGCTTCATGGGCGTCCAAAAGAAGAGAAATCCGATACGCTGCTATCGGTCTTGGCATGACAGGCGGAAGGAATGAAATTGGAATAATTGAAGGCTGAATCAAAAGACCGATTTCATTAATTCAGAGGAGCGGATTTACAAGAAAGAGCCGATGGCTCTCAAAAGAGGGATCTAGTGCCTAGTGCACTGCTACTACTAGTCCTATTCTACTAGTCGTCGCTGTCCTTGTCATCACCGCCGTCGATGTCGTCGGCGCTGCTCCCAGGGAGCTCCTCGTCGCTACTGCCCCAGCCCGTGGCCGGAGCCTCTTCCTCCTCGTCATCATCATCATCCTCACTGTCCGCCCAGGAGCGGAAGCGCTTGGTTGGCGGGTACCCGGCGGAAGAGGAAGATTCATCTTCCTCCTCCTCTTCTCCTTCTTCCTCGTCATCTTCGTCCTCGCTGTCCGCCCACATACGCGAGCGCTTCTTCGGCGGGAGCTTGGTGGAGGGGGAGGTCTTGGCCTTCGCTACTTCTCCTTCTTTCTTCTCATTATCGGAGGAGAGGGGGTTCACCTCGGAATGAGGCTTGTCCTCGTTCTTCTTCTTCGGCGAGAAGTGGGGGAAAAGGTTCGAGAAGGAGGAGGAAGAGGAAGACATGGCTGAGGGAGAAGAGGGTTTTTCGGGTGCCGATGGCTGGAACAGAGGAAGGGGATGAAGAAAGCTAATCGATCGGCACAGTTAAATAATGAGAAGCCTGGTGGAAATTTAATGTCATTACAGTTTCCAAGGAGATGACGCCGGAGCTATCGAATTTTGCAGAGAAGCTGAGAAGACAGGGCATAATGATAACGGATACTGCAACAACTCTGCTCTGCTACGACATGACCCGACGAGAGAGAAGCGTAATGATTTTGGAAATGTCATTTCCAAAACCAGGGGGGCATGTGTTATCACCAGATTTTGGACAAATCCAGAGGTGGGCCGTAAGAGAGATGGGCTTGGAAGACTACACGTGAAAGATCTCTGAAGCGGCCTTGCACGGAGAATTTGGGCTAGTTTGCCCGTGTATCTTTAATTGTAGTAGTTTATCTTTTAGATTAAGATTAGAGTTTGTATCGTGCACGGTGGGATATTCCCACGTTAGAAAGTCCCTTGGACTATAAATATGTATCTAGGGTTTATGGAATAAACAACAACTCACGTTCAACCCAAAACAAACCAATCTCGGCGCATCGCCAACTCCTTCATCTTGAGGGTTTCAATCAGGTAAGCGACATGCTGCCTAGATCGCATCTTGCGATCTAGGCGGCACAAGCTCCACGTTGTTCATGCGTTGCTCGTATCTGAAGCGTCTTTGATGGCGAGCAACGTAGTTATCATAGATGTGTTAGGGTTAGCATAGCTCTTCGTATAACATGCTTACGTAGTGCAGCCCTTGCATGTCTAGCCGCCCTCACGCCTATCTCAGGCGTGGGGGCGGCACCCTGCTTGTTCATCATCTAGTAGATCTGATCCGTTACGATTGCTCCTTGCTCGCAAGGATTAGTTTAATATACTGCAATAGTTAGGCCTTACAAAGGGGTGGAGGATCCAGCGGCACGTAGGGTGGCGTTCGCAAGTCCTAAACGGGATGTTCCGAGGATCAACGTCATGTTGGTTTTTAGGCCTTGTTTAGGATCGGCTTATGAGCACCGTGCGTGGCCGCGAGGCCCAACCTGGAGTAGGATGATCCGATTATGCGGTGAAAACCCTAAATCGTCGTAGATCTCATTAGCTATATCTTGATCAAGCAGGATCACCAAGTATTCGTGCACCCCGTACGGATCATGGGTGAATCGGCTCTTTGAGCCGATTCACGGGATAACCTCGAGAGCCGATCGAGGCTCGTATTTAATGTTTACGTGTATGCCATGCAGGAACTAAGCGAGGCATCCCCATCACCTTCCCGACCGGGTATAGGTCGGGTGGCACGCCCTTGCACTTCGCATCGCCGCGTGTGACCAGAAGAGCATTGCGGGCCGTCGCTCGGAGGGGTCTCAGCCAGCCGCAGCTCTAGGCTCTTCCCGGCTCTACCGTGTTGCCAGGCCGCTGCCCGCCGGTGGGTTTTGGCAGGCAACACATATAACAATTAACGAAGCAGTTTCAACCTTCGCCATGAACATTAAGAATAAAGCTAAGAACATATGTGTTCATATGCAACAGCGGAGCGTGTCTCTCTCCCACACAATGAATGATAGGATTATTCAAACAAAACAAAAACAAGAACATAAAGACGCTCCAAGTGAAGCACATAAGATGTGACGGAATAAAAATATAGTTTCACTAGAGGTGACCTGATAATTTGTCGATGAAGAAGGGGATGCCTTGGGCATCCCCAAGTTTAGATTCTTGAGTCTTCTTGAAATATGCAGGGATGAACCACGGGGGCATCCCCAAGCTTAGAGTTTTCACTCTCCTTGATCATATTGTATCATCCTCCTCTCTTGACCCTTGAAAACTTCCTCCACACCAAACTCAAAACAAACTCATTAGAGGGTTAGTGCATAATCAAAAATTCACATATTCAGAGGTGACATAATCATTCTTAACACTTATGGACATTGCACAAAGCTACTGAAAGTTAATGGAACAAAGAAATCCATCAAACATAGCAAAACAGGCAATGCGAAATAAAAGGCAGAATCTGTCAAAACAGAACAGTCTATAAAGACGAATTTTTCTGGGGCACTAAACTTGCTCAGATGAAAATGCTCAAATTGAATTAAAGTTGCGTACATATCTGAGGACCACTCACATAAATTGGCAGATTTTTCTGAGTTACCTACAGAGAATACTACTCAAATTCGTGACATCAAGAAATCTGTTTCTGCGCAGTAATCCAAATCTAGTATGAACCTTACTATCAAAGACTTTACTTGGCACAACAATGCAATAAAATAAAGATAAGAAGAGGTTGCTACAGTAGTAAAAACTTCCAAGACTCAAAAATAAAACAAAAGTGCAGAAGTAAAATCATGGGTTGTCTCCCATAAGCGCTTTTCTTTAACGCCTTTCAGCTAGGCGCAGAAAGTGTGTATCAAGTATTATCAAGAGATGAAGCATCAACGGAGGGGTTCGGAGTTTTCTCAACTATGCATTGTATCTTATCTATGTAAGTTTCAGAGGCTCCTTTTTCATTACTTTTAGGCTTGCTATTCTCATCAAACAAATTTTCAGGAACAAACCAAGCATAGTTATTTTCTAGAGCTTCATGCATTCCTAGGAGCTTACTAGGTATCGGTACTTTAATCTCCCCACCATTATTAACATTATTATTGTACCTTATTCTATCCATGTCCATCTTCTCAAGTGTTCTTTTAAAATCAGTGAACAAACTAAGCCTCTTATGCTTAATAAAAACTTTTCTAGCTTCTTTAGCTATATCTTCAAATTCTCTAAGAAGGACTTTTAAAACAAAATCTCTCTTTTCTCCCATCTCCATATCAGAAAGTGTAAGAAACATATGTTGTATTATGGGATTGAGATTAACAAATCTAGTTTCCAACATGTGTACTAAACAAGCAGAAGCACTTTCATAAGTAGGAGCAACTTTTAATAATGGTGTATCCTCAAAATCTTCATCCATACTAACATGGGTGAAAAATTCTTCTATATTATCTCTTCCAATGATAGACCCTTGCCCTACCGGTACATCTTTCAGAGTAAAATTAGGAGGAAACATGATGAAATAAAATAAAGTAAATGCAAGTAACTACTTTTTTTGTGTTTTTGATAAGAGGAAGGTATGATGCGTACAGCAGCGAGTTTTCCCTCAGTAAGAAACCAAGGTTATCGAATCCAGTAGGAGTCAAGAAGCACGTGAAGGTCGTTGGTGGCGGAGTGTAGTGCGGCGCAACACCAGGGATTCCAGCGCCAACGTGGAACCTGCACAACACAATCCAAATACTTTGCCCCAACTTAACAGTGAGGTTGTCAATCTCACCGGCTTGCTGTAACAAAGGATTAGATGTATAGTGTGGAAAATGATGTTTGCGAAGAACAGTAAAACAAGTATTGCAGTAGATTGTATTCGATGTAAAAGAATGGACCGGGGTCCACAGTTCACTAGTGGTGTCTCTCCGATAAGATAAATAGCATGTTGGGTGAACAAATTACAGTTGGGCAATTGACAAATAAGGAGGGCATGACAATGCACATACATATCATGATGAGTAGTGTGAAATTCAATTGGGCATTACGACAAAGTACATAGACCGCTATCCAGCATGCATCTATGCCTAAAAAGTCCACCTTCGAGGTTAGCATCCGCACCCCTTCCAGTATTAAGTTGCAAACAACAGACAATTGCATTAAGTATGGTGCGTAATGTAATCAAACAAATATCCTTAGACAAAACATTGATGTTTTATCCCTAGTGGCAACAACACATCCACAACCTTAGAACTTTCTGTCACTGCCCAGATTAAATGGAGGCATAAGCCCACTATCGAGCATAAATACTCCCTCTTGGAGTTACAAGTATCAACTTGGCCAGAGCCTCTACTAGCAACGGAGAGCATGCAAGATCTTAAACAACACATATATGATAGATTGATAATCAACATAACATAGTATTCCATATTCATCGGATCCCAACAAACGCAACATGTAGCTTTACAAATAGATGATCTTGATCATGTTAGGCAGCTCACAAGATCCAACAATGATAGCACATAAGGAGAAGACGACCATCTAGCTACTGCTATGGACCCATAGTCCAGGGGTGAACTACTCACACATCAATCCGGAGGCGATCATGGCGATGAAGAGTCCTCCGGGAAATGATTCCCCTCTCCGGCAGGGTGCCGGAGGAGATCTCCTGAATTCCCCGAGATGGGATTGGCGGCGGCGGCGTCTCTGGAAGGTTTTCCGTATCGTGGCTCTCGGTACTGGGGTTTTCGCGACGAAAGCTTTAAGTAGGCGGAAGGGTTGGGTTGGAGGCGGCGCGAGGGGCCCACACGCTAGGGTGGCGCGGGCCCCCCTAGGCCGCGCGGCCCTAGTGTGGCGGCGCCTTGTCGCCCCACTTCGTATCCCCCTCGGTCTTCTGGAAGCTTCGTGGAAAAATAAGACCCTGGACGTTGATTTCGTCCAATTCCGAGAATATTTTCTTTGTAGGATTTCTGAAACAAAAAACAGCAGAAAACAGCAACTGGCTCTTCGGCATCTTGTCAATAGGTTAGTGCCGAAAAATGCATAAATATGATATAAAGTGTGTATAAAACATGTGAGTATCATCAATAAAGTAGCATGGGACATAAGAAATTATAGATACGTTTGAGACTGTATCAGGAACGTGCCAGTCAACGCGCGCGTGCACGTCTCCGAGCGAAGGGCAAGCGAGGCGTCATGAGCGGGCGAGCGGGACCCACGCGGGATCGACGACGCGAGCACGTCAACGCGAATGTAAAATAATAATTTTACAAAATGAAGTTGAATTGCAACTTAAATTTGACATCCTCTTGGTGTGGAAGTCAACAAAGACAACACAATCAAAGAACCTCGCTCGATCATAAGTAAAAGTCCATTCAATATATCTTTAAAAATAAGACGTTTTAAGCGTTCAATTTTAAATCACCAAATGTCTTATATTTAGGAACACATGGGTAAGAAATAGGGAAACCGTTGGTAAATATATTAGTTCATTTTCATATTGAAGCTGCCTGAATGAGTTTGACGCGAGAAGCACACCAACAAACAATCGAACTTTCACAGGTAGAACTTGGGTAGGATCAGATCTTAGATAGGATTTATGGGAACAATTTTTCGAAAATATAAAGCATGTTCAAATATTCCGAAAAAATGACAACACGCGTCTTTGTTGTTGTATATGCAAAGTCAAAATTTTGCAGCTTCAAATCCGAGATACACTTAGACAAAATAAATTTGGGTGTGAATAGTGTGAAATACCATTATTCATACTCCCTCCGATTCATATTAATTGACTCCAATATGAATGTATCTAGAACTAAAATATGTCTAGATACATTCATATTAGAGTCAATTAATATGAACCGGAGGGAGTAGTAGAATTTGTCTTTTTGTTTTTGTTTCTCCAGGTATAGTTCAAATTTTGAACTGATTTTTTTTTTTGAAGTTGTAGATACAATCCATAGACATGTTGTAGATTATTATTTGCAGATTTTTTTTTTTGCATTTTTAAAGTACTCCCTTTTTTTCTAAATTGATCATACCTAATGAAGAGATCCTGCTCCTGAGCTTTGACCCCCGAAAAAAGATCGAACTTCAACATCTCCAAGTTAGCATTTGAGATCTTGGTGTACAATATAAGAATAATAAAGGAGTAGTAGAGGATTAGTGATCTCTTAATCTGATCCCCTCCAACCACAGAATCACGTGGCCAATACAAGAAATCGAAGAGCAAGCTGTCGGCGTCGGTGGATGGCATCTCGCTCCCATTTCCAATTCCAAATCTCCAACCTGCAGCGAGGCACGCCGATTTGATGGATCACGGGGGCACGGACAGCGCTGCAGCCTGCAGCGTCACCGTCGGTGTTCCACCACTCCGCCCTATTATAAGAGTTCCCGTCGTCCCCATCTCCGTCTCCCTCCCCATCTCGATCTCGCCACCACTCCCCTCCCACCCTCTCCGCCTCCGGATCCCGCGCCCCCGCCATGACGGTCTCCACCAACGGCGCCTCGGCGGCGGCCCCGGCACCCGCGCTCAAGTTCCTCATCTACGGCCGCACCGGCTGGATCGGGGGCCTCCTGGGCAAGCTCTGCGCCGCGCAGGGCATCCCCTACGCGTACGGCGCGGGGCGGCTCGAGCACCGCGCGCAGCTCGAGGCCGACCTCGACGAGGCCAGGCCCACGCACGTCTTCAACGCCGCGGGCGTCACCGGCCGCCCCAACGTCGACTGGTGCGAGTCGCACAAGCCCGAGACCATCCGCGCCAACGTCTGCGGCACGCTCACGCTCGCCGACGTCTGCCGCGCCCGGGGCCTCGTCCTCATCAACTACGCCACGGGCTGCATCTTCGAGTACGACGCCGCCCACCCGCTCGGCTCCGGGGTCGGGTTCAAGGAGGAGGACACCCCCAACTTCGTCGGCTCATTCTACTCCAAGACCAAGGCCATGGTATGCATGCCCTCTTGGTTCTCACATTCACTTGCCTCACTCCCGGGTTATCCTAGAGTACTAGCAAAGTGCAAACAGATCAGGCCCAGTTTGCTCAATTTTACAATGCTAGATTGTTAGTGTCTGATTACAAGCTAAAACTATGCTTACCTGTCTGATCGTCGAGGGAAATGTGGCTTGTCTGTGGTTGGCATTCCATTGATGGCCCCAACTGAGATTTGGTTACTTTCGTGTGAGCAGTGCTAATACTTAATTGACTGTCATCTGATCGGATCCGAGATTCGGCTGACGTGAGAAAAATAAAGTCAACGAAATCATGCTTACTTACGGGATCAAGCTATTAGATCTACTATTTGAATTACCAGAGTATTCTAATTGGTTTTCCCCATCCATGCTCAGTAGTTCAGTGTTTTGATAATTGCATTCTCCTTTGAATTTGTGTCACCCCTTCCTAGAGCTTGCCCAGTCTAGATTGTGCATAGTGATTTGCTTTATTGGTACTGTAACATTGTCGTTTAAATTCTTGAGTTGCACTATAAGCACAATATACACTCAAAACTAACATGGTCTAATCTAGATTAGCACATTTTCTGGAGAATGTTCTGTTGTGCTACCCAAGTTGGATCGAAAAAGGACTAACATCAGCTTCCATAGATTGAAAGATTCAATGCAAAATTAACCAGCTCAATATTAAATTGGGTGAAAACTGAAAATATTGAATGGTAGTAATGAGCAGCACAATGCTAGGTCTGGGAATGAGTAGTTTATTTGGCATAACCCTATCATCTTATTGTTAAGAAAGACAGATTAACAGTTTAGGAGTTTGTTTAGTGTCACAAGGCAAAGGAGCTCACTGACAACTATGCCTTGTGTTCTCACCGGCCTGAATGCCATGAGCTCTTATGTTGGAAAGCAAATGCTTATTTTGAAAGCAAAAAAATATGTCCTAGCTGGACCCCTCGTCTAGACATTTAAACTTCCTTATATTTTGATAGACAGTGACCCATATGAAAACATAATTAGTTCAAATATTTGCCCTCAACGTACGTCTGGCTAATAAACTGTTTTGTGATCTCTATGCCTTGCGTACCTTCAGTAGATAAAGTGTGCAATGTTGTTAGAACTTTGGGCGACACTGTATATATTAAGATGTAGATGTTAGTCAAGAAGCTATGGTTCTCTAATGTTTTCATGCTGCTTTTGCTCAATTTTAATTTATTAATTTCTTTTATTATGGTACACCAACTCATGTGGATCAGTTGATCTTTCATTTTGCTTTGATAGAGTACCTAAAACCTAATTTGGTGACATATTACCTACTACAACTGTACGAGGTGGTAGTCGCCTAGGACCATTACATAGATACTTGTGGTATTAAAGGGACTAATTAAAATGGACAAAATTGTTCATATGATTAACATGTAGTGATTTCATAAATAGATGGTGTCTTTTGCTGTGGCATGGGTGCATGACACTTAATTTGTACAGTTAGATTTCACGGATTAAACTTTGCTCTGTTTTCCATTAACCGACTTCTTGATCTGAAACCTTAGTTGAATAAGATATAATAGAAACTTTAAACAATTATTCAATTTATCATGAACCAAAGTCATGTTTAAACTGCATTGTCGTTCATGCAAATTTTGGCATAGGTTTGATGTCACATGGACACAGTTATCCAGATAGAGTGATCAGTGTCAAATATATTAACATTGCATTGTCAGCCCTACTACTTCTCCTTTTCAACATGAACTGGTACGTGAATAGCCTGTTAAAGGTGTACATTTCAGCATAAGTAGTCATACTTAATCAATGGTCTTGGTTTACCAATATGTCTTACAACCAAAGAAGTTATGGTTGGAGCTTAAAAGTTGGAAGTGCCCAAATTTCTTATCCTTTCTAAATTAAAATGATCATGGGTATTCATGTTGGCGAAAAGTGGTCATGTATGCTGGAATAGGTTAATCTACGACTAAAAAAAACTCATTTAATCTCAAACAGCAGAAATAACCCGTCTGGTTTTTGGTGAAAAAAAAAACCAAGTTATTTGTGCTATTGTGTGTATGTGTGCTACTTTTAGTTAGTTTATTATAAGATGGTTTTATTGTGATGCTAACATCTACCTCTAATAGGTCGAGGAGCTGCTGAAAAACTACGAAAATGTGTGCACCCTTCGTGTAAGGATGCCTATTTCATCTGACCTGTCCAATCCTCGCAACTTCATCACAAAAATCACCCGGTATGACAAGGTTGTGGATATCCCAAACTCAATGACAATATTGGATGAACTTCTTCCCATCTCAATCGAAATGGCCAAGAGAAACCTCACTGGAATCTGGAACTTCACAAACCCTGGCGTGGTGAGCCATAATGAGATATTGGAGATGTACAGAGACTACATTGACCCAAGCTTCTCTTGGAAGAACTTCAACTTGGAGGAGCAAGCCAAGGTAATAGTAGCACCGAGGAGCAACAATGAGCTCGACACGGTTAAGTTGAAGACTGAGTTCCCCGAACTTATGTCAATCAAGGAGTCGCTGATCAAAAATGTTTTCAAACCGAATCAGAAGACGTCCAAGGCTTGACAAATGGAACAGTCTGCACACAGCCCCATGTTGATGTTATTTATTCGACATACATTTATATTGCTCTCCGGGGCCAATCCAATAAGCATGCATGGTGTTCTATTCTGTACCTGTTGTGTGCATTGTTGTTGCAGAAGATAGTTTCTCGTAGGAATTCACACCCCCTGTTATTATCAGATTATTACACAGAACACCAGATGGTGTTACTACTGTATCCTATGAATACAATGGGAAATGGACTAAAGTGAGGAACACGTTCCTCTGTTGTACTGTATCTTACAATTGGAGTAAATCATCATTTATAAAGTTCAGTTGGAAATGGCTTTGGACACTACTACTATGTTGCCTGCTTGTGAGTTTCTATGCATTCCCCAGCCAATATAGGATTGTGTTGACTATCGACATTTGTGACTTAATGGCGCAACATTCACCGTTAATTTCTTTGGTATTAATCTATTGTGTGCAAACCCTATCTTCTTCGATGTGAGAAGTCCGCACCAGGAAACTGCCTGGAGGTGCCTACGCTGCTTGCCTGCAGTGGATACGAGATTCAATCATAAAGATCAACCAACCATCATAGAATCATAAAGATTCAATCATACGAGGAGAATTATACTCGCAATATTTGTCCCGACTGCTATGTTTTCGACAATGGTGATTCGTATTAATATTGTTTCAACGGCTACGTTCTTGATAATGATGATTCGTGCTCTCAACTCTTTAGCAACGTCGACCAGGCTCTTCAGTTAATTTTTTCTGGCATACTGATGTTGATACTCTTGCCAATATTGATTGACAACTTCAATGATTGTGCGCGTGCATTTAGCCTTGGTATTACGGCTCAAATTGATACAATAGGAAAATCTTCGTTGGTATTTCACGTCTATGATTTGGTATCTATTTTTGGCTGCCTTAAGAGAGCTACAAGATTGTGTCATGAAAGAATGAAAATTTGAAGATCTCAATGATTTATTTTTTATTTTTATATAACTTTATTTTGTAATCGTTATAGTTAGTTTGTGTGTCTCTACCATGTACTATTTGCTACTATAAATAAATATATGTGTATTGATTTAAAAAAAAACATCATAGAAAAACTACTAAGTACTACCTTGATCCAGTTTTTCTACTGAGAATGACTAAGACTGAGAATTAACTAATGTCATTAAATCTTAGTTTACTATCCATGTTCCAAATTATGACTATCATGAATTACAAATTAATCTTATGAGTAGCATGAATTACAAAGCAATCCAAAAATCAGAAAATATTTCTTTTTAATTGTGGTACCACGCACAATTGTAAGTATTATCCATGTGCAACTAAAGAAGAAGAAATAGCAACCATAACTTCATGCCAATATTTCTGTCATACAGTGATACAGATGTGTAACTAAAGAAGAAGAAATAGCAACCATAACCTAGTTTTCACGGTTCGGTCAGCATACTATGTGCAATGGAATCATTTGCATTGGAACAGACTGAATCACAATTCTGACCAAGGTCCATCTGCACATAATCCGGTATGGGATATTCCCTAGAAATTGTAGGTACCGAGCAAAGTGATGGTTTTCATTTGGAAAGCTCTACATGGGATAGTTCCTGGATATGCCATACTTGCAAATTTATGGCTACCGTGAGTCACAATAAAAATTGTAAATAGAGAAATTAGATATCGACTGAGAATTAAGCTAGTTTTTAATAGATCTAGAACCAAGAAAACCGTTGAGTGGAAAGGGTGGTTGTATCGGCCCATAGAGTTTATACTATGTCCATGACACTTATGTGTCTTATAAAGTTGAAATATCCTTGTAGTGTACGTAAAAAAAAAAAACCTTGTAGTGAGAAGTATAATTTTGTGATAGCATAAAAACGGTTCTGGTGAGTTTGTTAATCTGAGACCTAACTTGCCGTTGCAGTGTTTAGCAGGTGATGTGTCTGTCGGTAAGGGCATCTCCAGCGGCGCGACGCCATTTCCCGCGCGCCCGTTTGTGTCGATCCTTTTGGTCGAAATCAACCGCGCGTCCGTTTGCGTCGGGGTGGCTCCAGCGGCACGACGCATTTTTTAGGACGAATCCTTTTTTTAAAAGAACATGAAACATAGTTTACATACTTAAAAAATAAACCTAAAACGCCTACTGCTCCTCGCCGCTGTGCTGCTCCTCGTCGCTGTCGAGCACGATGAGGTCCGGTACGACCCAAGGCCAGTTGGCATCCGGGGGAGCGTACGCCGGGCGCGCTGCCGGTGCTCGAGGTTGAGGAGGCTGCGGCTGTGGCGGCGGTGGAGGGGCCCAGTACTGCGGCTGTGGCGGCGGTGGAGGCGCCCAGTACTGCGGCTGTGGCGGCGGTGGAGGCGCCCAGGCCTGCGGCTGTGGCGGCGGTTGAGGCGCCCAGGCCTGCGGCTGTAGCGGCGGTGGCGGAGGCGCCGCCGACTCCAGGAGCGCCCGTCGAAGTGGCATAGCGGGGCAGCGGCGGCTGCACAGGCGCGTCGTGCTCGGAGACGAGGACGGCGACCTTCGCCATCTCGTCGTCCGTCATGTTGTCCGGGAAGTCGAAGTTCCGGCCCTCCGCCAAGGCCTGCTGCCATTCGTGGAAGACGATAGCGACGTAGTCGTCGCTGTCGTCCTTCACCTCCTCGCTATGGTACGCGAGCGCCTCGACGTAGTCGTCATCGTACACAGCGTAGGCTTCGTCGTCGTCGTCGGCGTCGTTGTGTTGTGTCTGCTGACGTCGCGTCCGCGCCTGCTGACGAAGTCATTCTTCTTCCCTATGGCGCTGCGGCGGTGGTGGTGGTTGTGGAGGTGTGGGCGACGGAGCGACGCGGCCGGTGGACTTTTATGGGCGGGCGCGCGCGGGATACGATGCCATTGAAGGCGCCGCGAAGCCCGGCCCGCCGCCCGCCGGTGCGCGCGCAGAACGGGCAGCCGCGCCATTGATGGCGAAGGCTGCGGCGCAGACGCGGAAGCGGTGACCGCCTGAATCGATGCCCTCGATGCAGACTCGCTGCCAGGCGGGCCCGGTGGGGAAGCGAGCGGACACTTTGCGCGTCCGCCGGGCGTCCACCGAGACGCAAACCTGGCGCATATTTGGGCCAGGTTTGCGTCTCCACGGACGGCCCGGTCACTTTGCGTCGCCCCGCTGGAACAGGCCCCAGACGCATTTCCGGTCACGGCGGACGAAAACGGTCGCTCAGCGTCCGTTTGCGTCGCGCCGCTGGAGATGCCGACGCAAAGTGACCGGGTCGTCCGCGGAGACGCAAACCTGACCCAAATATGCGCCAGGTTTGCGTCTCGGCGGACGCTCGACGGTCGCTCCGAGCGTCCGCTCGCGTCCCCATGGGCCCTCATGGCAGCGACCTAGGTTCGATCGGCCTAGAATTCACAACCGCCGGCGACCAACCGCCGCAATGGAGCGCCGAACCGCCACGGAAGAGCAACCGCCGGCCTCTTCGTTTTACGTGCCGCCGTTAATCCGCGCACATTATAACCCCCGCGTCGACGGTAATTCAAGTTCAACCGCCTCCTTCTTCATCCTCTTTTCATCTTCAACACCGGCACATCATGAGCGACTACACGCTGCCGTCCGACTCGGAGAGCGAGGGCAAGTCGCCCAGATTCCTGCATTGGTGGGAATCGCCGGCGACGCCAAGCGATCCGGGCTCCACGCCCAGCTACCCTACCTCCACACCGAGTGAGGACAAGGAGGAGGGAGGCGGCAATGGCAGCGAAGGCCAGGAGGAGGACGGAGGCGGCGCTGCCAGCGACGCGGACGACGAGGAGGAGGGCCAGGAGGAGGAGGAGGACTCCGACAGCAAGTTCGCCCGATTGGAGGCGCGAGGAGGCGGCGGCAAGGAAGAAGTCCGGGCGGCTGGCGCGGGCGGCGCGTCGTCGTCCGTTCACCGAGCGACGACGACGAAGACGCCATTTCTTCCGGTTTCAAGTCCTCGACGGGCGCGTCGTCCTCCAGTTCCGACGACGAGGTGACAAGCAAGAGGCGGAGGAGTTTCCAGGACGATGACGACTGATACGTCCAATTTGCATCACTATTTTGTATCATAATTTGCTGTTATTCATTGATATATTTCATATTTGGACATAATACTTATGTTATTTCATCTATTTTGCATGTTTCATGATTATTGGAGGATCGAGCACCGGAGCCAGGATTCTGCTGGAAAAAACACCGTCAGAACGCAATATTTCGGAAGATCAACAGCTGATGGAAATTATACCAAAAATCCTATTTTTCCAGATGACGAAGGTGAAGGAGATATGCCCTAGAGGCAATAATAAAAGTGGTTATTATTTATATCTCTATGTTTATGATAAATGTTTATATGTCATGCTATAATTGTATTAACCGAAACATTAGTACATGTGTGATATGTAGACAACAAGAAGTCCCTAGTATGCCTCTTAAACTAGCTTGTTGATTAATGGATGATTAGTTTCATAATCATGAACATTGGATGTTATTAATAACAAGGTTATATCATTATATGAATGATGTAATGGACACACCCAATTAAGCGTAGCATAAGATCTCGTCATTAAGTTATTTGCTATAAGCTTTCGATACATAGTTACCTAGTCCTTATGACCATGAGATCATGTAAATCACTTATACCGGAAAGGTACTTTGATTACACCAAACACCACTGCGTAAATGGGTGGCTATAAAGGTGGGATTAAGTATCCGGAAAGTATGAGTT
>NC_061509.1:143135558-143150370 GCF_022539505.1 Lolium rigidum | reverse complement strand
GTAATTTGTTCACCCAACACTTGTCACTTGTTATTGGAGAGTTACCACTAGTGTAGATCGCTGGGAACCCCGGTCCATCTCTCATCATCATATACTCGTTCTATATATCATTGGAAGTAGTATCAACTATTTTCTGGTGCCATCATCTATGTGTTACCATTATCGTCTGCCGTGTTATCGTTACTATTGCTCTCATATTACTCGCTGCTTTCACATCACCCCCGTTACTAGTGCTTTTTCGAGTGCAGCTGAATTGACAACTCAGTTGTTAAGGCTTATAAGTATTCTTTACCTCCCCTTGTGTCGAATCAATAAATTTGGGTTTTACTTCCCTCGAAGACTGCTGCGATCCCCTATACTTGTGGGTTATCACCCAGCTTAATCTTTCGCACAACAATCACAACATACTAAACACCAACACAAAAAAACCTTCACCTCTCTTGTATGCATTGCATTCATGCATAGAAAATCCGGGAAATTTTCGCATACAATCTCTTTAGAGGCTAAAAAAGAGAGAATACATATGTATGCATTGCATTCATGCATAGAAAATCCGGGGAATTTTTGCTCGTTCATCTAAAACACAAAGAGATCGAGGTTTCTCTTGTATTAGTGGAATTGAGTTAGTCATCGATGTGAGTGCGACAAATTTCCACATGACATTTATGAATTCATGTGTTTTTGGGAGAACAAGTTTGAATTCAAATAAAATATGGATAATACAGATTCAAATAATAAATTGAATTAAATTCAAACTCCAAACTATAATATGGAATACAATATGTAAAAGTTAACACATTTTATAATTTAAAATAGATAGATAATTTAAAACCTTATTACAATTATCATAATCCAACCATTTACAAGCTCCAAAAGAAATAGAAGATTACAAAAGTAATAAAGAGGAAATCCTAAACTAAATCTTCATCTTCCAAATCTCTCCCAGTCTTCTTATTCTTTACCTGCAAAACAAACAACAAAGAAAAAGGAAATGGTTGGGTGAATATTAAAATGTTGCCATCATCCATGATGAGGCATTTTAATGTTGAAAACTAGCTAATGGGAGTCAAGAACTAATCTTGATCCCCAAATAGTGATTAGAGGAAGAAATATTTTTCTTAGGCAATAATAGGGACAAATAGATTACAGTTGGATCAGGAGAGGCAACACTGATCATGAGACAACAATGAGTAATTGAAGGCAACAAGGGGCTATAGGCAGCACCAGATCCAATTTATCTTTAGGCAACAAGGCAGCAATATTAATTCCCTCTAATCTAGCTAGAATCCTTTAAAAGACCACAAAGTTGTTTAAATGAATCACCATCGACATGAAAAGGTCTATATGATCCTAAACTAAAAGCCATTAGGTAAATCATAAACCATGCTTAATCTTGTAACACAATCACCAATAGTTAACTCACATATTTATATCAGTCAAATAATTACCAGCAAGCCATTAGATATAACCACTTTGCGAGCAACAATCAAAGTGGAGCAATACACTTGGAAGCATAAAAAATAAAGGCAAAGACATGATAAGAGCAAACAGTCATTGCTTGCACAAGGAGAAGGAGAAAGCAAGATTGTCCTCTTGCACTAGAAAGGGGAACACACACAAGCAGCTCACAAAACACAACAGTTGTGTGTTGTCAACACCACAGACAATAGCCCAGTAATATAAAAGCAAGGGCATCACAGCTAGGCAAACCATTTGGCTCCGGCTTCACCAATGCATACCACAATTATACACCACTGGATCCTCATCAGTTCACTAGGAACTACAAGAACACTTCAGAGCAACCACTGGAATTACAACAAGTTCTTTGGAGATAAATCAAGAAGCTAGCAAGGAGGAGCAGGCATGCCACAAGAAGTAGCATACCTCAGTAGCCAGAAGAACTAGCTATCAAGCTACAGAAGAGAAGCAGGTATACGGTATACATCAACTAAAAATCAGGAAGCATCTGTTCTTAATTTGCATCCCGGGGAAAATAAAAGTGTGTATGCAAAACAAGCAGATCCATCTATCCTTCAACTAGATTTTTATCTAGGAAGATTGGAAGAATCTTTTCCTTCAGATCTTGCATAGGGATGCTATGCAAGAATCATCATAGAGAACAAAAGCAACAACATAGTATCTACTCTTATTTTAAATCTATGCCTCAGCCTTTGCATCATCGACTAGGTCAAGCATGGACCTGTCCATTCAATTTAACTCAAGCATCAAAGAGAGCTTGGGATGGACTTTTGAGGCACCACATGATATATATGATAATTAGAAAGCACAAGGACACTTATGCAAAGGAAGAAAAGAAATTAAATGTAATCTATAAGAACATCAGCTTCACCTCCCAAGCCAGCCAACTAGTAAAGCCTCTGAATCCAGCAAGAAGAGCATTTGTTCTTATCAATTTAACCAGATAGCACAAATCTGGGGCGAGTGGGGAGCGACGTCCCCCAAATGCGGCAAGAAGAAAAAATGTTTCCGATGCTCGATCCGACGCCGATTGGGAGACGATTTGGGAGACGCGGCTGCAGATGCTCTAAGTCCAACAAAACCTGGTTTACTGCGCCGGCTAAACATCCATATGTTTAGATCTTCAAAAAATTAAAATAATTTTTTTTTTGCATGTAGAGGATACACATATGTCCGTACCAAATTATGCACCGAAATTCAAAAAATATGTATATTAAGAAAAAATGACAATTTTACAACAAACAATATGAAGGAGTCCTATATGGCCTTCAACTTAGTACCCGTAAAAAAAAGTACGCGGACACCATGTAAGTTAAGAAAAGATCAAATTCATATATGTTCCAATCAGATTCACCAGTACCCATGTTCCCAATATTCGCATTAGGGTACATTTTTAGAAAACTGTCTTTCGCACGTGAGCACCGGTGCTCCAGGTTCTTGAAAAACATATTTCCGGGATTGCAAAAAATCTGAGCTTAAATACTCACGTACATATAAATCTTTTGAAGGTACAGTAAGAAATTTCGTTGAAAATATGTTGTATTATGAACTACATAAAAAAGATAAATTTCTGAAAAAAACTATACCTATACATAGCCATAATTTTTTCCTTATAGCGCAAAATACAACACACTTTCTACCAAAACTTCGCATGAGTATTGAGACATGTATATGTATTCATAGAATACATTTTAGGATTTTTGATAATATAGAACTATACTAGCACAAAACCCGTGCGTTACTACGGGTCAAATCAGTAATCAAATATATTTTGTTTAAAATAATGTATTAAGATTTGAAAATTGCAAGTATAGTCATAATTGATGATTTAACTCTTGTAATAAAATAAAATAAACTACCTAGTAGGATTAACCAAAGCTGATAGCATAGACATCAATTCACCCAAATTGATAGCACACAAATAACATAAATTAGATGAGAAAAGAAGATTGCAAAATTTAGATCAACAAGAACTAAAGCAAGAAGAGCGAGATGCAACCTTCAGTGTGTTTTTTGCTTCTGTATCAAGGCACCGTGGATCTTCTACAGATCTGCTAGACATCCAGCTAGATCGTGGATTACTCGGTGGCCCCGTGTCATTCGGGGCAGTATCATCGACTGGGTGTCGGCCTCCTTCTTGGCGGCATTTGGGGAGGATCAAGCTAGTGTAGGCGATGGGGAGGATGATGTGGGCAGGTGGCATGGAGGTGTGTTTGTTGTAGTGGCTGGGATAGCCGGCCTCGCATGAACAGCTTGTCCCCTTCCTTGACAGGCGAGGTGAGATCTCTGGATGGTAGGGCGGCGGCCCTGCTCGACAGGCCGCTCTATGCGGGGTCGCAGCTTGGGTGCTGCCCGATGGTTATGGTCGTATGTGCTGCGCGATGACCAGAGAGTGGCTAGCCGTGAGTGTGGCCAGCAACTCGTCACCATTAGGTTCACATGAGTAAAAACTTGCCAGGCGTGTACGGGGTTGGCGGTGGCAACGCTCGTGGGCGCCGCTTTCTTCTTGAAGACACCATCACGGCTACCTCCCTATTCGTCATGTCGCTCCACGTGAAAACCCTAGATCCGCTTGGACCGAGTAGCGGCGATGCCTGTGGGGTCGTTTCCTTCTTGAAGGTGCGTCATCTTGGAGCCCATGGTATGTCTCTCAGTCGTAGGTGGTGTTGGCTTTGGCGGTGAAGCTTCCGGGAAGCAAAGTCTATGACGGCGGTGTCAGGATCAAGATGGTGCAGGCGATGGGGAGGATGAATGTGGGCAAGTGGCATGGAGGTGTGTTCGTTGTAGTGGTTGGGATAGCCTGCCTCACGCGAACAGCTTGCCCCTTCCTTGAGAGGCGAGGGCGGGCTCTCTAGATGGTAGGGCGTCGGCCCTGCTCGATGGGAGTTACGACACTCTAGCAGGGGTCGCAGCTCGGGTACTGCCCGATGGTTATGGTCGTGTGGGATGTGTGATGACCATAGAGTGGCTAGCGGTGGGTGTGGCCAGCAACTCGTCACCATCAGGTTCGCACGAGTAGTTTTTGCTAGGGTGAAAACTGGCCAGGCGTATCCGGGGTTTGCGGTGGCAACGCTCGTGGGCACAGCTTTCTTCTTGAAGACGCTGTCATGGCTACCTCCCCAGTTGATGGTGAGTCGTGTCTCGTGTGGCCTTTTTCCCCTCCTCCTTTTTTACCAAACTCGTAGATGTAGCTCAAATGTTTTTATGCCTGAAGTAGATTCTTTTTTTGTGCGATAGATCGGCCTACGCTCTTAACTAATCTATTTGGAATTCTTTTGGAATTTTTTGATCTGTGGCCGATTGGCTCTTTTTTTTAGCAGAATCTATAGACGATGGGTAGGTTGCCAAGTTTTGATCTCTTGGCCCATAACCGGTATTCGATCAGATTGGCCCAGTCTCCGTGCGGGGCGTTCTTTTTTTACGCCGCGTGCCTGACTGATTTTCTTACTCCGTATGTTTTCTTTTCGATGGTTCGACATACCGTTTTCTGGCAGGATGTACGCGTACGAACGACGGATCTAAATTTAATAGTAAAGATGTTTAAAAAACTAGTAATTTGCCAGTGCGTTGCCACGGGAAAACAAATATATATTACTACTTTCATCTGAAAAAAATGATACAATTCGCCAGGAGGCTGCGCCACTCTCAACTTCTGGTTGGAGCGTCGCTGGATAGCGCCTAATCATCTAGACGTCGCAGCTTCCCTTTCCTACGCCACCTCACTCTTCGATGTGACGAAAAAGGACAGGAACGCGGGGGCAGGACGGGTCCTCCGCCATGAGCCATGCGCCACCACTATAGTCGGTCGTCTGCCCATTGACGCTCTACCATGCTCCACCTCTGCTGTATCCATACGTTTCATCAGGGGTGAAGAAGATGCAATGGGAGAAGGTGGTGGTGATACGATTGATCGACCGAGGCAAACATCAACATTTGTTCTTGTCTTCTCCCTCATATACCTAACAAACACATGCCCAATTGTTATCTTTATAATTTATATTTACACCGTAGACTAATTATATTTTATTAATAATTATTTATTGCCCTTTTTTAAAAAAGTTAAGCTGAGTCCAGAAATGTATCACCACCAAACACTGAAATACCAAGTCATTTAATCAGCAGATACATTTAGGAGCAAAAGCTGCAAACTCCTGTTAGAAGGAGAGCATAAAGTGAGAAGCTCCACTATGCTGGTGGTGTATGTCACCATGAATCCCTACTGCCGATGTAAAATTGCGATGGACATGTTAAGCCCTATAAAATGGCAACACAAGACATCGATTACCTACACATTATATACTGAAAAGATATGACGATTTATGACCAGAAAAAATAGAAGGACAAACTGGCTTGAAACAACATTTCAATTTCTAGTGAGTTGGCATCAATTTGAGTCAAATGAATGGCGTAACACATGAAGCATAAGCTTCTTTGAACAAAATCTTAGTAGTGCATCATTTTTTTTTCACTTAGCATAGAACAAGGCTTTTAAGTTACATGAGGTGAGGTCTAATTCTAATAGAATATCTGAATTAGAGTGGGTAGCCTGAAGCTGTACATGTAACTACTCAGCCTAGTTCAGCATACGTACTTTTCTGTCAAGAATCAAGCAGCCAATTCTTAGGCAGTTCTCAGTCAATTCTACAGAAAAGGACTTGATGATTATATTCGAGTATAATCCACAATATCTACATGAGAAGAAAACACAAACAACACAATTTAGTAGTTCAAAAAAAGCATTTAACAGACAATAATTTAACTTTCACAAACTCCAGTGATCTTAATTGAGATCAGATGGGTAGAGAACCAAAAGCAATTTGTGTACGTTCCGGCACCATGCTTCTCTTCCCAAACACCCGACATACCTTCCAATGATGAACTATTATAACTGTCGGTGTTATTAATTCTGATTTACTATGGCATCTCTCATCTGTAAGGCTAGAGAACCGAATGAATTGTAACTAAATTAATTCAAATGGCAAAACATGATTTAGAGATTTGGTAGTACTACTGAACAACAAATGAAAGATGAAATAGTATAGCACCAGCCATGCCTAGGTTCTATATAAACAAAATTGTGCAGGACGCAAGTCCACATTTTACATAATCATACCAAGATTTAAGGTTTTCATTTTATTAATCCACAAACCATTCATATTAACAGGATAAAGTAAGAAGAATTTCAGAAACTACCTATATTCTGCAACAATCTATACTACTAACATAGTAGCAGGGGTCAAGAAATTGTGTGCTCCCAAATTATATACCTACAAATAGTGACAGTCACTAAAATTCAAATTACACAAGGCTCAAGTTATACGCATCTAATGGATTCACCCAGTCAATGAACTGAGTTATGTGTGCACTACAAAGTTTTGAGCAGAGCCTAAGCAGCACTCCTTTTTCCCTTTATTATGAAAAATAGCACAATTGCAATTCATAGACCTTAATATAACCACAAACAGAATCAGCTGCCAAAATCCCATGTAAAACTAACATGGGCTTCTCTGAAACAAACTGCAAAAAATAGACTCAATAGTTTCCTAGCTCCTCTTGATCCCCCTATGATGCTGCACTCATATCCTGAAAGTAAAATCAAAACAATACACAAGTTACTATGTGACAAGGGATTAACTTGTCAATGCCTACGGGTTGTAGACTAGGGTTTAGTTAGAAGTAGAGGGCAAGTAGATCTCGAAGGTTTCAGCCGAAAAGTACTCGACGATGTGAAAATTAGGGTTTGTGAGACAATGATTCGATGATTTCTTTGTCCCTCGACTCCCCCTTATATAGGAGGTGGAGCCGAGGGATTCGTATTGTACAAGTTACAGAGTCCGGGAGGGTTTCCAACTCATCCCGCAAGATTACAAATATTATCTCCTAATACAACTCTAGCTTTCCTTAATAACAACTTGGGCTTCCGATTCTTCTTATTCTTTGAGTCGTGGGCCTTCAGCAAACCCCGGGTACTATCTTCGGCAGGCCCATTGGGGATGCCTATGTCAGTAGCCCCCGAGATTTTGCTTGAATCGTAGAGTCAGGGAAAATCTCCACTGTTTATATTTACTCGACAACTTTAAACTTCTCTATATTTCTTCACATGAATTTCTATATTGTACAGGGATAATGGTAGTTGGGGCTAGTTCATCTGACGGATCAGGTACTAGTTAACTGCTCTAGTGGCAATCCGCAAAAACCTACTTCAAGATCACGTCTCTCGGACATGATCTCGGGATACCGGTGTAAACTTCGACAGGTGCCGCTTAAGGTCTTACCATTCCGCCGAGTCCCAGCTCATATTTATCGGGTACCTAACGCGTCCGTTAGGATTTTTCTTCGTATCCGTTGATACGGATAAAAGTAGCAAACCGACGTCAGAGACGGCGCCACGCCACACAGAACGGATCTGGGGTCTTACCTTCGCAAAGTTTTGCGGCATTCAGAAATTGTTTGCAACTTTGGCGTTCTGAGAATATATCGTCGAGTGCTTATTCGGCTGTTGGAATGGCACATTTTATTGAGTCAACGGATGACTTATATTGCTCTCCCGATGGGAGTATATGTAGAGTTACTTATAACTCGAAATATACTCTCTTGTTCTTCTATCTTTCTCCCTTTTTTTTTATAATTTCATCGGGCACGCGAATAGCGTTCCCGATGGGAATAGCCCCCGAGGCTACAACCAAGGACTTGTGCTTGGGTGTAGGCTCCACGCCTTATGCCGCTATATTTTCTTTCTCTCCCGAAATTTTCAAATCTCTCGGGTGCGCGAACAGCGCTCCCGATGGGAGTAGCCCCCGAGGCTATGAGCAAATATTTGTATTTGATCATAGGCTCACACCATTTCTATTTTGTCTTTCTCAAATTTTTCATTTTTCCAAAGTAGCCCCCGAGCATTTGATCAAAAACTTGTATTTGATCAAAAGCTCTCCAATATCTTTTTGCTGTCGCCTTTTTTTATGAAACTGTTGAGTCAAAATTTTCTTTTTGCTAAGATGACATCATTGCTGACGATAGCCACTACCGCTGTTCCTGGAAATCGCGAGAAGTTCTCTCTCGCGTCCTTGCGGGCCCAAATTACGCATCGTATTGACACGTCATGCAAGTGGGGGACACCCGTCCTCCGCTTTTCCTGGCGCACGCACTGTAACTCTTCCAGGGTGAAATTACTTTTTTACCCCCTGTTCCACGTGTACATCATCTCGCCTCACGCTTTTTCCATCCAACGGTACGCCGCTTCGCCGCACCTCTATTTAAGGTCTCCATCTTCTTCCTCCAAAGCACTCTCGCCGCGCCGCTCCTCTCGCTCTCCTCCGCAAAAATCCCCTCTTGCGCCCCCATAACTCCTTGAGCTCAACCACTCTCACATTGTACTCTCGCGCCATTGTTGATGCCACCGCGCGATTGATCGTGCACAAGCACTCCTCGAATCAAAGATGGCTTCCGCAGATCTAGGGAGCGCTGAGTGGGAGAGATCCAAAATCTCTGCCCAAGACATCAACCTCCCGAAGAAACCGGGATCAGCAAGAAACCAAAGGCGCCGTGCTTCCCAGCCGAAGAGAGCTACCCAACCCCTCCAATGGAGTATCGGGTTAGTTTCGTCGATCATCTCATCCGCGGCCTCTCTGCCCCCATTCACCCTTTTCTTCGGGGGTTGCTTTTTGTTTATGGACTGCAACTTCATCACCTCACTCCCAACTCTATCCTCCATATTTCCATCTTCATCACCCTTTGTGAGTCCTTCCTTGGCGTCCAGCCTAACTGGGTGTTGTGGAAACGCATCTTTTTTTGTCGCCGTAATGGCTCTCCCAATGTCGCCTATAACATAGGCGGCTGATACGCGTACATCACGCGTCCGTTGGGAACCCCAAGAGGAAGGTGTGATGCGTACAGCGGCAAGTTTTCCCTCAGTATGAAACCAAGGTTTATCGAACCAGTAGGAGCCAAGAAGCACGTTGAAGGTTGATGGCGGCGAGATGTAGTGCGGCGCAACACCAGGGATTCCCGCGCCAACGTGGAACCTGCACAACACAAACCAAGTACTTTGCCCCAACGAAACAGACGAGGTTGTCAATCTCACCGGCTTGCTGTAACAAAGGATTAGATGTATAGTGTGGATGATGATTGTTTGCGTGAAACACGTAGAACAAAGTATTGCAGTAGATTGTATTTCGAAGATAGAGAATTGGACCGGGGTCCACAGCTCACTAGAGGTGTCTCTCCCATAAGATAAACAAGCATGTTGGGTGAACAAATTACGGTTGGGCAATTGACAAATAAAGAGGGCATGACCATGCACATACATATTATGATGAGTATAGTGAGATTTAATTGGGCATTACGACAAAGTACATAGACCGCTATCCAGACATGCATCTGTGCCTAAAAAGTCCACCTTCAGAGTTATCATCCGAACCCCTCCAGTATTAAGTTGCTAACAACGGACAATTGCATTAAGTATTGCGCGTAATGTAATTAGTAACTACATCCTCGAACATAGCACCAATGTTTTATCCCTAGTGGCAACAACGACATCCATAATCTTAGAGATTTCGTCACTTCCCGCATTCACTGAGACATGAACCCACTATCGAGCATAAATACTCCCTCTTGGAGTTACAAGCATCTACTTGGCCAGCAGCATCTACTAGTAACGGAGAGCATGCAAGATCATAAACAACACATAGACATAAATTGATAATCAACATAACAAGTATTCTCTATTCATCGGATCCCAACAAACACAACATATAGAATTACAGATAGATGATCTTGATCATGTTCGGCAGCTCACAAGACCCGACAATTAAGCACAATGGGGAGAAGACAACCATCTAGCTACTGCTATGGACCCATAGTCCAGGGGTAGACTACTCACTCATCACTCCGGAGGCGACCATGGCGGCGTAGAGTCCTCCGGGAGATGATTCCCCTCTCCGGTAGGGTGCCGGAGGCGATCTCCTGAATCCCCCGAGATGGGATTGGCGACGGCGGTGTCTCTGGAAGGTTTTCCGTATCGTGGCTCTCGGTACTGGGGGTTTCGCGACGAAGGCTATTTGTAGGCGGAAGGGCGGGTCAGGGGCCACACGAGGGGCCCACACTACAGGTCGGCGCGGCCAAGACCTGGGCCGCGCCGCCCTAGGGTGTGGCCACCTCGTGGCCCCACTTCGTCTCCTCTTCGGTCTTCTGGAAGCTTCGTGGCAAAATAGGACCCCGGGCGTTGATTTCGTCCAATTCCGAGAATATTTCTTTACTAGGATTTCTGAAACCAAAAACAGCGTAAAAACAACAATCGGCACTTCGGCATCTTGTTAATAGGTTAGTTCCGTAAAATGCACGAATATGACATAAAGTGTGCATAAAACATGTAGATATCATCAATAATGTGGCATGGAACATACGAAATTATCGATACATCGGAGACGTATCAGCATCCCCAAGCTTAGTTCCTGCTCGTCCCGAGCAGGTAAATGATAAACAAAGATAATTTCTGGAGTGACATGCCATCATAACCTTGATCATACTATTTGTAAAGCATATGTAGTGAATGCAGCGATCAAAACAATGTATATGACATGAGTAAACAAGTGAATCATATAGCAAAGACTTTTCATGAATAGTACTTCAAGACAAGCATCAATAAGTCTTGCATAAGAGTTAACTCATAAAGCAATAATTCAAAGTAAAAGCATTGAAGCAACACAAAGGAAGATTAAGTTTCAGCGGTTGCTTTCAACTTGTAACATGTATATCTCATGGATATTGTCAACATAGAGTAATATAACAAGTGCAATATGCAAATATGTAGGAATCAATGCACAGTTCACACAAGTGTTTGCTTCTTGAGGTGGAGAGAAATAGGTGAACTGACTCAACAATAAAAGTAAAAGAATGGTCCTTCAAAGAGGAAAAGCATTGATTGCTATATTTGTGCTAGAGCTTTGATTTTGAAAACAAGAAACAATTTTGTCAACGGTAGTAATAAAGCATATGTATCATGTAAATTATATCTTACAAGTTGCAAGCCTCATGCATAGTATACTAATAGTGCCCGCACCTTGTCCTAATTAGCTTGGACTACCGGGATCATCGCAATGCACATGTTTTAACCAAGTGTCACAAAGGGGTACCTCTATGCCGCCTGTACAAAGGTCTAAGGAGAAAGCTCGCATTGGATTTCTCGCTATTGATTATTCTCAACTTAGACATCCATACCGGGACAACATAGACAACAGATAATGGACTCCTCTTTTATGCATAAGCATGTAACAACAATTAATTTTCTCATTTGAGATTGAGGATATTGTCCAAAACTCGAAACTTCCACCATGGATCATGGCTTTAGTTAGCGGCCCAATGTTCTTCTCTAACAATATGCATGCTCTAACCATAAGGTGGTAGATCGCTCTTACTTTAGACAAGACGAACATGCATAGCAACTCACATGAAATTCAACAAAGGGTAGCTGATGGCGTCCCCAGTGAACATGGTTATCGCACAACGAGCAACTTAATAAGACATAAAGTGCATAAGTACATATTCAATACTACAATAGTTTTTAAGCTATTTGTCCCATGAGCTATATATTGTAAAGGTGAAGGATGGAATTTTAAAGGTAGCACTCAAGCAATTTACTTTGGAATGGCGGAGAAATACCATGTAGTAGGTAGGTATGGTGGACACAAATGGCATAGTGGTTGGCTCAAGTATTTTGGATGCATGAGAAGTATTCCCTCTCGATACAAGGTTTAGGCTAGCAAGGCTATTTGAAACAAACACAAGGATGAAGCGGCGCAGCAAAACTCACATAAAAGACATATTGAAAACATTATAAGACTCTACACCGTCTTCCTTGTTGTTCAAACTCAATACTAGAAATTATCTAGACCTTAGAGAAACCAAATATGCAAACCAAATTTTAGCATGCTCTATGTATTTCTTCATTAATGGGTGCAAAGTATATGATGCAAGAGCTTAAACATGAGCACAACAATTGCCAAGTATCACATTATCCAAGACATTTTAGCAATTTACTACATGTATCATTTTCCAATTCCAACCATATAACAATTTAACGAAGAAGAAACTTCGCCATGAATACTATGAGTAGAGCCTAAGGACATACTTGTCCATATGCTACAGCGGAGCGTGTCTCTCTCCCACAAAGTGAATGCTAGGATCCATTTTATTCAAACAAAACAAAAACAAAAACAAACCGACGCTCCAAGAAAAGCACATAAGATGTGATGGAATAAAAATATAGTTTCGGGGAGGAACCTCGATAATGTTGTCGATGAAGAAGGGGATGCCTTGGGCATCCCCAAGCTTAGACGCTTGAGTCTTCTTGATATATGCAGGGGTGAACCACCGGGGCATCCCCAAGCTTAGAGCTTTCACTCTCCTTGATCATGTTGTATCATCTCCCTCTCTTGATCCTTGAAAACTTCCTCCACACCAAACTTAGAACAACTCATTAGAGGGTTAGTGCACAATCAAAAATATACATGTTCAGAGGTGACATAATCATTCTTAACACTTCTGGACATTGCACAAAGCTACTGAACAGTTAATGGAATCAAAGATATCCATCGAACATAACAAAACAGGCAATGCGAAATAAAAGGCAGAATCTGTCAAAACAGAACAGTTCGTATTGACGAATTTTATCGAGGCACCAGACTTGCTCAAATGAAAATGCTCAAATTGAATGAAAGTTGCGTACATATCTGAGGATCACTCACGTAAATTGGCATAATTTTCTGAGTTACCTACAGAGAAAACAGCCCAGATTCGTGACAGCAAAGAAATCTGTTTCTGCGCAGTAATCCAAATCTAGTATGAACTTTACTATCAACGACTTTACTTGGCACAACAAAACACTAAACTAAGATAAGGAGAGGTTGCTACAGTAGTAAACAACTTCCAAGACACAAAATAAAAATAAAGTACTGTAGTAAAAACATGGGTTGTCTCCCATAAGCGCTTTTCTTAACGCCTTTCAGCTAGGCGCGAAAGTGTGTATCAAGTATTATCAAGAGATGGTGCATCGTTATCATGAGCTCCCCATCCGTAGTGGTACTAAGGGCTTTGTCAATTTTAGGCCTATAATAATACTTCTTTGGTTTAGGCACTTTAGAGACATACATAAACTTTTGCTCCTTACCCACATAAGCTTTCTCCTTATATTTAAGAGAAGAAAATGTTGAACCCAAGGTTCCCATAGCTTTTTCAAGTTCGTCAATCCTATTGATTTGATCATCATGGACAGCACAAGTTCCTAGGACACTAATTCTTTCATCAATTCCTCCTAAGGATTTATCAAGTTCATCAGTTTTATCAAGTAACATTTCCAATTTAGTTTCAATACTTGGAAAAAATTTCTCTATGGTTTCCAATTTTTTCATAACATCTTCAAGAGAGATTTCAGTTTTAACTTCATCAACAGGGGGTATCCCAAATAGACTCTCAATAATGCAACTAGCTTCTAATGCGGGAGTACTTAGGAAGTTACCTTTCGCGAGACTATCAAGAACATACCTATTCCAGACTAGAGATACCAACATAAAAATTCCTGAGTAAGATAGTGGTGGAGTGTTTCTTAGTGCACCTATTATGGGCATCACTAATTCTATACCAAGCATCTCTTAAACATTCTCCCCCTCGTTGCTTAAACGTACGAACTTCAACTTCAGGATTACTCATTTTAGCAGTAGTAAATAAAGCAAACTAGATAAAGTAAATGCAAGTAACTAATTTTTTTGTGTTTTTGATATAGCAAACAAGATAGCAAATAAAGTAAAACTAGCAACTAATTTTTTTGTATTTTGATTTAGTGCAGCAAACAAAGTAGTAAATAAAACTAAGCAAGACAAAAACAAAGTAAAGAGATTGGGATGTGGAGACTCCCTTGCAGCCGTGTCTTGATCTCCCCGGCAACGGCGCCGTGAAAAGTGCTTGATGACGCGTACATCACGCGTCCGTTGGGAACCCCAAGAGGAAGGTGTGATGCGCACAGCGGCAAGTTTTCCCTCAGTATGAAACCAAGGTTTATCGAACCAGTAGGAGCCAAGAAGCACGTTGAAGGTTGATGGCGGCGAGATGTAGTGCGGCGCAACACCAGGGATTCCGGCGCCAACGTGGAACCTGCACAACACAACCAAAGTACTTTGCCCCAACGAAACGAGCGAGGTTGTCAATCTCACCGGCTTGCTGTAACAAAGGATTAGATGTATAGTGTGGATGACGATCACTTGCGTAAGAAATGCGTAGGAACAAGATGACAAGAGATTGTATTTCAAGAGGTGCTGTCATTAATGAGTATAAGTCACCTAAC
>NC_061509.1:143111629-143135458 GCF_022539505.1 Lolium rigidum | reverse complement strand
TCAAAAATTCTCTTTGATATTTTATTTAGATAGAGAATTTTATGCTGATCCATTTACATATTTTTAATTATTTTTTTAGAGCTCTTATCAATTTTCTATAAAATTTCAAAGTTTCATGTTTTTATTGAATTGTGAAAAGTCAATTTTTTTGCCCCTGGGCCCACCTGTCAGGGTGGCCCAGTGGGTTGGGCTAAACCAGCTCGGGTCCAACCGACCCGAGCGGTCGCTCACTCGACCACCACCTCGCGCCCGTGTCCTAACCCTAATCTCTCTCTCTCGCTCTAGCGACCAGAATTGCCTCCGCCGTCGCCGATTTATCCCCGCCGCCCCAGGCCGTCGCCGGCGACGAGGTGATGTGGATCTGGGTCGCCTTTCGACGGTGAACCAGATGGTCCGCGCCGATCTGTCGCTGGCGCCGCCGTTCGCTCGCCATCGACCCGCCAGTACGCCAGACCTTCGGCGTCTGCCGCCGCCATGCGGTGGAGAGGCCGTGGCCCTTCATCCAGGCGCCTCCCCTGCGCGTGGTGCAGCGCTAGGGTGCGGTGGTGGTCGCCAGGCTTGGCTTGGCCAGGCCTGGTGCCGCCGTGCTCCGGCGCGCGCCGCCTTGGCCGCCATGACCTCGTCGGCCACCTCCTCCCTGGTACGTTCTTCTCCTACCTTTCTACTCCTTCTTCACCTCCTCTTCTTCGTCAAGCTTGGCCACTGGCCTGCTTGTCCTCGTAGAGGTGCTGGTTGTGCTAGCTGCTGTGCTGCTGCGGTGTTGCTTGTGCTGCTGCCGCGCTACTTGTGCTATTGCTGTGCCGCTTGTCCTATTGCCATGCATCCTAGCTAGGGTGCTGCCCTATTCTGTCTAGTGGCTTTGCTTAATTCCTGTTATCTTGATTGTGCACATTATTGTGCATGTTCCAGAGCCACATGGTTGTTTAATCTTGCATTTTTGGCTTGAATTCTTCCCTGTGCTTCGATTTCTAGTTACTGTTCTTGCTAGACACGCATGTGTATTCAGTTTGACTGCCCTGGCTTGATTACTATGGGTATTCCTTGCTATTTGCAAGAATCAGAGCAATGGTATGTTGCTCCTTGTGCTCAATTTCATGTGTATGCTCAATTGAGCATTACTGTTGGTTTAACTGCATGATTCAGTGGTTCATCCAGCCTTGGGTGTGCTTCTGGATACAATCATTTGGTTATCCATTTTGTTATCTGTGAAACACTTGTTGATTAGCTGTGACCAATTAAATATCTGGTCCATGCTCTGTTGCTTAGTGATGCTCTAGCATGCCCTAGCATGCTATGGCAAGCTCTGATGATCCTGTGATCATCAACAACTGTTAATTGGTTTGCTTACCTGTGCCTGTGCATTGCTGTTACCTATTTATGTGTATGTGTGTGGCACAGATCAGTGCTGGTGCTTGCTCAAGCATCAGCTGATACTTGCAGTGATCCTCTGGATCATTAGCAAATGTTTATTCTAAGGTTTGCTTGTTAATATCAATTATCTGTGTTACTTTAATTGATGGAGTGGATAATTGATGTGAACTGTGATACAGTGATGATCATCACAGTTGATTGGCTTAGGCTAGATGGATGCCCACAGTGGTTGGGAACCCTAGCCCTTCTTTGAACCCAACCAGGGTGATGATATTTGTATTTGGCTTGTTGGTTTGGCTGTTCTAGGGTTTGAGGTGACCCTGGCAGTAGTCATATGCTGCCCTAGGGTAGCTCCCCTATTTGTTGGCTTTCTGTGATGGATAGATGCTCACTGGCTAGTCACTTGGTGAATTTCCAGTAGCTTTGATGTTGATAACTAAGATAGGCACATGTTGCCTATCAATCTGATGGTTTAGCTAGGCTAATAGGTGCTTTGTGAATCTGAATGGCTACAAGGAGTAAATCCATGTTGGATTTCTCTAGTTTTGACACTGTGTTGTCACAACCAGTGTTCCCTGGTTTAGTTTCCTTCTAGCCTTGGTTGTACTTGCTGGCACCAATTGGTTTAGTAACCAAATGATGATACACCCAGGGTTTTCCTACCCTTCTGTGCTCCTGTGATGCAAGCATGCTTAAGTATGAGCAAGGTATGATCTTGCTCAGGCTCTTGTGTGGTATACCTCACTCCAGCTCCTAGAAATAGGTGTTGGTGTAGAGGATTGCTTCTGTGATGCTTGGTTTGCTTGCCCTGCTCCTCCTTGCAAGCTTGTGGTGCTTTACTCCATCTGGTGCTTGCTCACAGTTGACAGTTCTTGGTGAAACTGTCCCTGGATGGTTTCTGGTGGCTTGTTGTTCTTCCTGTTCTAAGTGTTCTTGCTGTTCTTGGTGAACTTACCCAGGAGCTTGTGTCGATGGAATGGTTAGGGTTTGGATGGAAAAATGTTTTATATCATCCTCTCTTTGCTCTCCTGGTCGACAGCTGAGCCTGGCACCATTTTGGTGACTCCCCTGGCTTGAGTGTGCTGTTGTGCATGCACATAGCCTGGTGAGCTACCTGTGTGGTTCCCTGTTGGGACTTGGTCCATTTGGTGGATCAGCTCGGCTGATCTTGATAATATCCTCTCTAGTTCATTATTTCTTTGCTAACCTGCCAAGTGGCAATGCCACTTGGCATAACACTTGTTTTTATTTGCTTTGTGTTTGTGTGCATGGAAACAACCTGATGCTCCAAAGATCATGGAGATCATCAAGTACAAGGCTAAATGAAGACTAGATTGTAGTGTTAGGATAGAACATTAAATTGTACTTTTCTTTTCTTTTCATTTTCCAATTTGTCCAATTCTTGTAATATGTTGTAATATTCATTTGTTCCAATTTTGAATATTGTAAGTGACAATGTATCTTGTGTGATTATTAATAAAGCTCAAGTTTTCCTTAATGAGCTTTACTTAATTGTTGTATTATTTATAATCTTGATTAAGGCTAATTGTTTATTAAATTATCTCTAGTTTGGATAATGTGATATTCATTTGATGTTTGAATTTGAAATTCAAATTCAAACTTGGGTTGAATTCATTCATACAATTTAATCATGCAACTTAAGTTTGTGATGCAAACTCTCCCCTCTCTTCTCAAAACCCTAGTTTAGTTGTATAAGGAACAGGTTTGTCGCACTCTCGAAACCCTAACCCTGTAAGGTGTCGAGAGAGAAACTTGTCCCCCTTTCGATGCAGTTTTGTTTTAAAAGCGCGAAATTTCCCCGTAAATTACAATGCAATGCACATCCCTTTCTAAAATCTACCCCTCGATCGTCTCTAAACCTGGGATATTACAGTACCATGGCCGGACGCGAACTTGCCGGGAGGGGGCTGGTACCTGAACTCGCGGCGCGTGCCGGTCCGCCCCGTGCCGCGCTCGGGCCGAGAGAGCGCGGCGCCGCCGCACGGTGTTGCCGCCGGATCTGCGGGAGGATCCGGCGTACGCGCTAAACTCCTACAACTGGATTTCCTTCGGGACATGGGAGTTTGACGCGCGCCGCCGCGCTGCCTACCTCGCCGACATAGACTACTTCGAGCGCGAGATCGCCGCCGAAGAAGAAGAGAACGACCACGAGGACGCGGACGAGGACGGCGACGAGGACGAGGACGACGACGTGACCATGTCGCAGTACGACCACGACGACGGCGGACCGGCGTGGGATCCGGAGAACCAGCCGCCGGATATTTCATAGGAGGAGGCCATTGCCATTACACTCGCCAACAGCGAGAAGGACGAGCTCAACGAGCTCGCTTTGTGGGACGGGCTCGCAATCCAGCTCCGCGAGTCAGCGCTCGCGCAGGGGAGGCCGGCGACTCCTCCGGCCACGCCGACGCGTTCCAACGTCCGCGCTCCGCCTGCTGCTCCAGCGTGGGATCCCAGGCCACAGCCTCCTGCCCGTGCGGGGGTACCTCCTCCACCGCCGGCGTACGCGCTTCCATGGCCGACGCCGCAGCTGATTAATGATGTCTACGCCCCCTCCTTTTCCTGTAGACAGTGTTGGGCCTCCAAGAGCAGAGGTTTGTAGAACAGCAGCAAGTTTCCCTTAAGTGGATCACCCAAGGTTTATCGAACTCAGGGAGGAAGAGGTCAAAGATATCCCTCTCATGCAACCCTGCAACCACAAAGCAAGAAGTCTCTTGTGTCCCCAACACACCTAATAGGTGCACTAGTTCGGCGAAGAGATAGTGAAATACGGGTGGTATAAATAAGTAGTAGCAACGGCACCGGAAAAGTGCTTTGCCCGGGACGATAAACAAGCGGTAGTAACGCAGCGGTAGTAACGCGGTGAAACAGGTAAACAAGCAGCGATAGCGATATTTAGGAACAAGGCCTAGGGATCATACTTTCACTAGTGGACACTCTCAACTTTGATCATATAACGAGAATAGATAAATGCATACTCTACACTCTCTTGTTGGATGATGAACACCATTGCGTAGGATTACACGAACCCTCAATGCCGAGTTAACAAGCTCCACAATTCAATGTTCATATTTAAATAACCTTAGAGTGCATGAAAGATCAACACGACTAAACCAAGTACTAACATAGCATGCACACTCGTCACCTTCACACTATGTAGGAGGAATAGATCACATCAATACCATCATAGCAATAGTTAACTTCATAATCTACAAGAGATCACGATCATAGCATACGCCAAGTACTAACACGGATGCACACACCTGTCACCATTACACCGTGCGGGAGGAATAAACTACTTTAATAACATCACTAGAGTAGCACATAGATGAATAGTGATACAAAACTCATATGAATCTCAATCATGTAAAGCAGCTCATGAGATTATTGTATTGAGGTACATAGGAGAGAGATGAACCACATAGCTACAGCGGAGCCCTCAGTCATCATGGAGGCAGCGATGGCGGTGAAGATGGCGGTGAAGACGGCTCCGGGGGCAATTCCCCGTCCCGGCAGGGTGCCGGAACAGAGAGTTCTGTCCCCCGAATTGGAGTTTCGCGACGGTGGCGGCGCCCACGGAGTCTTTCCGGAGTTTCGTCAATTGGTACTGCGTTTTTAGGTCGAAAGGGGTTTTATAGGCGAAGAGGCGGCGCGGAGGGGCTGACAGGGTGGCCTCACCCTAGGCCGGCGCGGCCAGGGTCTGGCTCGCGCGGCCCTATGGTGTGGGGCCCCCTGGCTCTCCTCCGACTCTCCTTCGGTGTTCTGGAGCCTTCCGGGATAGGAGGTTTGGCGTTGATTTCGTCCAATTCCGAGAATATTGCCCGAACAGCCTTTCTGGAACCAAAAACAGCAGAAAACAACAACTGTCACTTCGGCATCTTGTTAATAGGTTAGTTCCAGAAAATGCACGAATATGACATAAAGTGTGCATAAAACATGTAGATATCATCAATAATGTGGCATGGAACATAAGAAATTATCGATACGTCGGAGACGTATCGGCATCCCCAAGCTTAGTTTTCGCTCGTCCCGAGCGAGTAAACGATAAACAAAGATAATTTACGGAGTGACATGCCATCATAACCTTGATCATACTATTGTAAAGCATATGTAGTGAATGCAGCGATCAAAACAATGTATATGACATGGGTAAACAAATGAATCATATAGCAAAGACTTTTCATGAATAGTACTTCAAGACAAGCATCAATAAGTCTTGCATAAGAGTTAACTCATAAAGCAATAATTCAAAGTAAAGGCATTGAAGCAACACAAAGGAAGATTAAGTTTCAGCGGTTGCTTTCAACTTGTAACATGTATATCTCATGGATATTGTCAATGTAAAGTAATATAACAAGTGCAATATGCAAATATGTAGGAATCAATGCACAGTTCACACAAGTGTTTGCTTCTTTGAGGTGGAGAGAAATAGGTGAACTGACTCAACAATAAAAGTAAAAGAAAGGTCCTTCAAAGAGGAAAGCATCGATTGCTATATTTGTGCTAGAGCTTTGATTTTGAAAGCAAGAAACAATTTTGTCAACGGTAGTAATAAAGCATATGTGTTATGTAAATTATATCTTACAAGTTGCAAGCCTCAAGCATAGTATACTAATAGTGCCCGCACCTTGTCCTAATTAGCTTGGACTACCGGGATCATCGCAATGCATATGTTTTAACCAAGTGTCACAAAGGGGTACCTCTATGCCGCTCGTACAAAGGTCTAAGGAGAAAGCTCGCATCGGATTTCTCGCTATTGATTATTCTCAACTTAGACATCCATACCGGGACAACATAGACAACAGATAATGGACTCCTCTTTTATGCATAAGCATGTAGCAACAATTAATTTTCTCATTTGAGATTGAGGATATATGTCCAAAACTGAAACTTCCACCATGGATCATGGCTTTAGTTAGCGGCCCAATGTTCTTCTCTAACAATATGCATGCTCTAACCATAAGGTGGTAGATCGCTCTTACTTCAGACAAGACGAACATGCATAGCAACTCACATGATATTCAACAAAGAGTAGTTGATGGCGTCCCCAGTGAACATGGTTATCGCACAACGAGCAACTTAATAAGAGATAAAGTGCATAAGTACATATTCAATACCACAATAGTTTTTAAGCTATTTGTCCCATGAGCTATATATTGTAAAGGTGAAGAATGGAAATTTAAAGGTAGCACTCAAGCAATTTACTTTGGAATGGCGGAGAAATACCATGTAGTAGGTAGGTATGGTGGACACAAGTGGCATAGTGGTTGTCTCAAGTATTTGGATGCATGAGAAGTATTCCCTCTCGATACAGGGTTTAGGCTAGCAAGGCTATTTGAAACAAACACAAGGATGAAGCGGTGCAGCAAAACTCACATAAAAGACATATTGAAAACATTATAAGACTCTACACCGTCTTCCTTGTTGTTCAAACTCAATACTAGAAATTATCTAGACTTTAGAGAGACCAAATATGCAAACCAAATTTTAGCATGCTCTATGTATTTCTTCATTAATGGGTGCAAAGTATATGATGCAAGAGCTTAAACATGAGCACAACAATTGCCAAGTATCACATTATCCAAGACATTTTAGCAATTACTACATGTATCATTTTCCAATTCCAACCATATAACAATTTAACGAAGAAGAAACTTCGCCATGAATATTATGAGTAGAGCCTAAGGACATACTTGTCCATATGCTACAGCGGAGCGTGTCTCTCTCCCACACAAGTATTTATTCAAACAAAAACAAAAACAAGAAACATACAGATGCTCCAAGTAAAGTACATAAGATGTGACCGAATAAAAATATAGTTTCAAGAGAAGGAACCTGATAATTTGTCGATGAAGAAGGGGATGCCCAAGGCATCCCCAAGCTTAGATGCTTGAGTCTTCTTGAAATATGCAGGGATGAACCACCGGGGCATCCCCAAGCTTAGAGCTTTCACTCTCCTTGATCACATTGTATCATCCTCCTCTCTTGACCCTTGAAAACTTCCTTCACACCAAACTCGAAACAACTCATTAGAGGGTTAGTGCACAATCAAAAATTCACATGTTCAGAGGTGACACAATCATTCTTAACACTTCTGGACATTGCTCAAAGCTACTGGAAGTCAATGGAACAAAGAAATCCATCCCACATAGCAAAAGAAGCAATGCGAAATAAAAGGCAGAATCTGTCAAAACAGAACAGTCCGTAAAGACGAATTTTATTGAGGCACCAGACTTGCTCAAATGAAAATGCTCAAATTGAATGAAAGTTGCGTACATATCTGAGGATCACTCACGTAAATTGGCATAATTTTCTGAGTTACCTACAGAGAATTTTGCCCAGATTCGTGACAGCAAAGAAATCTATTTCTGCGCAGTAATCCAAATCTAGTATCAACCTTGCTATCAAAGACTTTACTTGGCACAACAAAACACAAAAATAAGATAAGAAGAGGTTGCTACAGTAGTAAACAACTTCCAAGACACAAATATAAAACAAAGTACTGTAGCAAAGTAAACACATGGGTTATCTCCCAAGAAGTTCTTTCTTTATAGCCATTAAGATGGGCTCAGCAGTTTTGATGATGCACTCGCAAGAAATAGTATTTGAAGCAAAAGTGAGCATCAAGAGGCAAATTAAAAACAAATTTAAGCCTAACTTGCTTCCTATGAAAAGGAATCTTGTACACAAACAAGTTCAAGAAGCATAATGCAACAAGCATAGAAAGATAAAACAAGTGTAGCTTCAAAAATTTCAGCACATAGAGAGGTGTTTTAGTAACATGAAAATTTCTACAACCATATTTTCCTCTCTCATAATAGCTTTCAGTAGTATCATGAGTAAACTCAACAATATAACTATAACATGAAGCATTCTTATCATGAGTCTCATGCATAAAATTATTACTCTCCACATAAGCATAATCAATTTTATTAGTAATAGTGGGAGCAAATTCAACAAAGTAGCTATCATATATAGGAGGCATATTGTAATCATAATCAAATTTACTCTCCATAGTAGGTGGCAACAAAAGACTACTATCATTATAATCATCATAAATAGGAGGCAAAGTATCATCAAAGTAAATTTTCTCCTCAATGCCCGGGGGACTAAAAAGATCATGCTCATCAAAACCAGCTTCCCCAAGCTTAGAATTTTCCATAGCATTAGCAACAATAGTGTTCAAAGCATTCATATTAATAACATTCCCATTAGCATGCATATAAAGTTCCATGGGTTTTTTAATTCTCTCTTCAAACACATCATCTCCTAATTCAAGATAAAGTTCATAAAGATCTCTCATATTTTTGTTGTTTTTCATTATGCCTAACTAGTGTAAACAAGAAACAAAAAGATGCAATTGCAGGATCTAAAGGAAATAGCTTCGAGCACAAACACAATGGCGCCGTAAAAGTACTGCTACCCGGAACCGGAGTATGAGTGCCTTTTACCTTTCCTCCCGGCAACGGCGCCGTGAAAATAGCTTGATGTCTACGGGTGCTTCTATTCTTGTAGACATTGTTGGGCCTCCAAGAGCAGAGGTTTGTAGAACAGCAGCAAGTTTCCCTTAAGTGGATCACCCAAGGTTTATCGAACTCGGGGAGGAAGAGGTCAAAGATACCCCTCTCATGCAACCCTGCAACCACAAAGCAAGAAGTCTCTTGTGTCCCCAACACACCTAATAGGTGCACTAGTTCGGCGAAGAGATAGTGAAATACGGGTGGTATAAATAAGTAGTAGCAACGGCACCGGAAAAGTGCTTTGCCCGGGACGATAAACAAGCGGTAGTAACGCAGCAGTAGTAACGCAGGTGAAACGAGTAAACAAGCAGCGATAGCGATATTTAGGAACAAGGCCTAGGGATCATACTTTCACTAGTGGACACTCTCAACTTTGATCACATAACGGAATAGATAAATGCATACTCTACACTCTCTTGTTGGATGATGAACACCATTGCGTAGGATTACACGAACCCTCAATGCCGGAGTTAACAAGCTCCACAATTCAATGTTCATATTTAAATAACCTTAGAGTGCATGAAAGATCAACACGACTAAACCAAGTACTAACATAGCATGCACACTCGTCACCTTCACACTATGTAGGAGGAATAGATCACATCAATACCATCATAGCAATAGTTAACTTCATAATCTACAAGAGATCACGATCATAGCATACGCCAAGTACTAACACGGATGCACACACTCGTCACCATTACACCGTGCAGGAGGAATAAACTACTTTAATAACATCACTAGAGTAGCACATAGATGAATAGTGATACAAAACTCATATGAATCTCAATCATGTAAAGCAGCTCATGAGATTAGTGTATTGAGGTACATAGGAGAGAGATGAACCACATAGCTACAGCGGAGCCCTCAGCCTCGGGGGTGGATTACTCCCTCCTCATCATGGAGGCAGCGATGGCGGTGAAGATGGCGGTGAAGACGGCTCCGGGGGCAATTCCCCGTCCCGGCAGGGTGCCGGAACAGAGAGTTCTGTCCCCCGAATTGGAGTTTCGCGACGGTGGCGGCGCCCCTGGAGTCTTTCTGGAGTTTCGTCAATTGGTACTGCGTTTTTAGGTCGAAAGGGGTTTTATAGGCGAAGAGGCGGCGCAGGAGGGCTGACAGGGTGGCCTCACCCTAGGCCGACGCGGCCAGGGTCTGGCCCGCGCGGCCCTATGGTGTGGGGCCCCCTGGCTCTCCTCCGACTCTCCTTCGGTGTTCTGGAGCCTTCCGGGATAGGAGGTTTAGCGTTGATTTCGTCCAATTCCGAGAATATTGCCCGAACAGCCTTTCTGGAACCAAAAACAGTAGAAAACAAGCAAGCGGCACTTCGGCATCTTGTTAATAGGTTAGTTCCAGAAAATGCACGAATATGACATAAAGTGTGCATAAAACATGTAGATATCATCAATAATGTGGCATGGAACATAAGAAATTATCGATACGTTGGAGACGTGTCAATTAACCTCGTCAGCGACGACGGCCAGTAGACAGCGCCTATTTTAGCACCCCTTTCTGGCTTTTTTATGTCCTTTTTATTATCATGTAAATTATGGCGTATGAATTAAAAAAAATTATGCGTCGTGCCGCTGGAGCCACCCCCGACGCAAACGGACACCCGGACACTTTCGACCATTTGGCCCGACGCAAATGAACACGACGCGTCCGTTTGAACGTCCGAAATGCGTGCGCCGCTCGAGATGCCCTAACACACGCATCTAACTTTGTTGCCGGGCTCTTCGACGTCGACGATTGTTTCCTTTTGGACAATGGAACCACAGCAAAAGAGGTAAAGTTTCAAGAAAGTTACTCCGTATTACTCTTTTCTTTTGCTGCTGTCCTGGAGAAATTCTGCGTTGAGGCGCGGGCCTCGTTGTTTAATTTTCTTTCCGCTAGTACTCCTACAAAGAATAGGCCGCAACTCAAGAACTACCAACTGGAAACTCAAATGTAGTCCGATCTAGACGTGTAGTCACTGATAATGTGTGCAAAATCTTAACGCTAGATACTTTGTATTCCAGGCTAAACAAAAATTGATAAAAGTGTTGAACTGAGTATATGGGAAGCGCCCATTTCCAGAGCTCCAAACTTTGTTAGATTTGATAGTTTTTGTGTTAGCCTGAAACATGAAGATCTTTTCATTGAGATTATGCAGGTTTGTAGAATACACCATTGACTATATCTAGATTTTTTGTCCATGTATTTTGAAACCTATAAATATGATTTTTGATTTTTTGAAATAAAAGGCTTCCTCGGACTCTATTTGTCTGCGCTCCCGACCGGAAACTCCTTATAAAGGAAGAACTGAACAGGAATGAGAACCTGAAAACCCGAAATTCCTATGCAAGATTCGGCATGGCTTACTTTTCAAGAAACAGGCAGGCGTTCTATCATCAGATTAAATAGAATAGCAGAGCATTTACAGATGAAGAAACATAAAACTACAACACTATGGCACAGCCGCTGGCAGCATATTGGTTGAACATCACAAAACTGGCCTAGTTTACACCATGTTACATTCATAATCACTTGCACACATCAGTCCCTGCAGAAAAAACAGAGAAAGAGTTTCTGCCTGAACAAGAATCACTATGTAGCAAGCTCACTGAAGTTTCTGTTACCTTATGAGGAACAATGGGTGATGATGGGATTGTTGGAAATGAATTCCTGAACTGTACACACAAAGAACTCCTCATCACTACTACTACTACTACTGCCAAATGGGCTCATAGCTTCTACATACACAATCTAGGAGAACTGAGCGAGTTAAGAACTAGACAGCTGCGGAACTAATAGACTCATCAATTACACCCTACCATGTCATGCACAAGTTTGTCCTGCTTCATCAGACTTCTTCATGGACCTACTCAACTGAAACACTGGATTCCTGCAGAGTCTCCCTACTCCTTTCCTAAATTTAAATCTGTCAAACAAGCCTTCAGCACTGTCATTACTGAGCTTATTTGCATAACTGCTATCTTGGCAGCTAAAATCATTCTCCTCAGGAGAAAATTCGTTATTGCTTTTGTCATGGACAGTACCAGTGCCACACTTCTTGGGTTCTCCAATACTGGCTTGCGCATCATGGTGAAGCGCTTCTTCTACTCTCAAGAGGAAGTGGTCAAGTGTAGCCCCACTAATCATGGGGCGTTCAACATTTTCGTGACTTGAACAAATGAAGGGATTGTTCAAATTAACTAATTTATGAGGTTCATCTCTGTCACTTGAGGAACCAGAGTTAGACGTGGATGTCCTTGCTGCAGCAGCTGACTCTTCCCTTTCTTTTACAGTTTTCAGGATCAATGTCTTTAAAAAATTCATCACTTGAACTGCATGTATCAAAGCAGTCAAGGGATCGGCCATCTGAAAGAGAGATGTATATATCATAAGTTATATTGTTCGATTGCAAGCTTGAAGAACAAATACGTCGAGACATGAATAGGCTTCTTTACCTGAGTCATGTTTGGTGCGAAAACCATTGCGATATTCCGTGCATTCATCTTGTTGTAGTTTTGATGTTGCACAACATCGGCCATCAGATTGATGGCCCAATCGAGTAATGCTGCTTCCACTGGAGGTACGATACTTGCAACGATAGCACATTCTTCTTCAGTGTTGCGAGTGCATCACTTGTTCTGGAGTCAAAGAGTCTAATACTCCACTCGGAAGTTCCCGGAACCATGCCTACATATTAGCAGTCATATTGATCATGAAATGACACAGATGAAAAACTGGTGAATAAAAAGGATCATTTATTCATTTCAAAAACCCATTTCTGTGTAGATTTTTCTTCAAAGTAAAACATTTAATCAAATATAGTTTATGCATTGGAAATACTGTGCATTGACAAAGCCTGAATTCGGATGTTTGAAGGCTCTCTACATGTCAGAATTGCAGAAAGCATGATGTTGCCGTACACATAAAAGACTTATGTTAAGGACAGTTAATTGCGGAGACCAAAATGATGTCCTTACTCCTTACACATAAGGCCTATGTTGAAAAAAGAAAAGGCAGTCCGAAATAAATAAATACTATTGGTAGAAGGAAGTTCACCACACCTTTATAAGGCCAGCGAGACAGTGCATGTCAACTCCATCTGGAACAACACCTCGGTTTAGTTCCTCCCTGACATGTAGTTCCTGGCTATTATCAGCATTTATTCTGAAGACCCCTTCAGCCTAGCAGAACAAGAAAGGATATTTTCAGAACCCAAGTACTCAAATGAATTTCTAAGATTTCCTGATTATGCTTGGCTTTTACCTGAAGGCCGCCAAGTAAATATAACTTCCTTTGCATATTCAATAGTATTGTTGGGACACTGTTTCCTCTTTTATCGAACGAGCATTGCATGGACCTTGGTGAAACTCCAAATACACTCACACTGTGTGGGGAAATAGAGTTAGTAAACATAAGTTGTGTTACCGTCCAGTAGATATAATAAACATCAAGTAAGGCATCGTGTAACATTCATTAGGTTGGTCTTGCGATGAGTACTAGAATTTTGTGTGTTTGGCGATGTGGTGTGTCTTCTCGTTTCTCTCCCGGGTAAGTCCATCATGGACAGCTAGGTAATGTAACTTAAAAATTCTACTTCTGGACAACGATAATGGGTAGGTATCTGCCATCCGCTTCCCAATGATGGCTGAAAGTCTACAGATAAGTAACTACCGATAAGTAACTGTACAAGGACGAAATGGAACTGATAGGTGGTGCCTACTGATTAGTAACTACTAGTACTACTAGAAAAATATGATACTATTTGAAATGTGTTTGCTAAAAAGAACAGAACATCCCAATACCCATTTCCTGGCAGGTACAGAGGCCTAATTCCCCAAAATAGAGTGTGTTTTAGAAGGTTCCCGGGTGGTTGAGCAGCAATAGTAGTTCTGAAAAGGAAAAGTAGGTTTGCAACCAACAGCAGCTGGCTCAACCATTTGGGCTCAAGTCAACCAAAATTGAAGGCGCAACTGACCATTCCGTGCTCCCTTTTTTCCCTGGTTAGGTGCACTAACTAGCTGGACATCACGTGACGTTGCAAATTCAAAAATGAGGATGAGGAACCGGACAACGCAAAATTCAGCTCAACCCACGAACAGCAGCACCGCGGATTCTCAATCTAAGCGGCGAAATTGGAAGAACAGAGCTCAGCCGCAAAAATCATCTGCGAATCTAGGAGCGTGGCGGGCGGAATACGTGTGGTGTGGCGGAGCGGCGGTACTGACCTGGCGCTGGGCGCGGGGCGAGGCACCTCGGGCTCGAGGTCGGGCGGGAGGCCGAGGAAGCCGACGAAGCGGTCGAAGGTGACGTGCGAGACGTGGCGCACCTCGGTGGGCCGCCCTATCTGCATCCCGGAGGCCGCGGCGGTGGCTGCCGCCCCGCCTCCTTCGTCGGCGCGCACGCTGCTGCAGAGCAGCAGTGACCTCCGCAGCGCCGCCGCCACCATGTCCACCACGGAAACCCCTCCTCCCCTGGCCGACGGAAGTATCAGCGGCGACGCGACCGGCGCCTCGCCCTCCCCTTCTCCCTCGTATGGCTCCTCCTCCTCTTCGTCCTCTTCCTCCTCCTCTTCGGTGTCGGAGCAGGAGAGGGGGGTTTGGCGGCCGAAGCGGATCCGGGGCGACGCCATGTTCCTAAATACGGCGGCCAGCTAGGGGGGAAGGAAGGAATCCCAACTCCCACGGGAGAAGCAAGCAGGCGGGGATAGGGCTCGGAGGTGGGAGAGAAGTGGCGAGCGAGCGGCGCTGGCGTGCTGTTGTGTTACTCACATGCCTACTAAGCCTCTGCCACGCTGGCTGGTTAGCTTAACTGCCTGCCGGCTCAAGCTTAGATCGCGTTTAGAGTATCCCCACTCGTCTCCCCGAAGAGACCCCCGAGCGACGATTTTGTCATCCGGATGGTGATTTTCGGCCCAGTCACGCCCCTGGTTCCTCGTTTTTCTCCGGATCTGGACCTAAATCTATCCAGCGAGCCCACGCCATCTCTCGGGGACTCCGGACGAAGCGAAAGCGCGCGAAACGCCGAGAAATCTCTCCCGCGCTTTCGCTTCGTCTTCGCCGCAGAGGTGGAGCCGGCCGGTCAGCGACAGACGCATCGTCTTCCGCGCGCTGTTAAGGCTGCCGTCGGTCAGCTCGCCGCGGACGCGTAGCATCCACGCGGCAATAAATCGCCGGCTCCTGCCCCGCCTAAATACCCCGCTCGCCGCGACGCGTCGCACCATTCTTCCTCTTCCTCTTCCTCGACCCTCGACGAGCTCCATGGCCTACAACGACGAAGATGGCGCGGCCAACAACGGTTTCCCTCGCCGATCGCTCCACGCGTGGGAGGGGCACCTCCTCCACCAGGCGGGGTACCCCTGCCCGCCGGACACGAGACCTCCCGGCGGCGGGTGGCGGCTAAGTGCAGGCGGCCAGGGGCGGAGCCAGTAGGGCGTAAGGGTGGGGCACGCCCCACCCTAAGAAATCGTTCATTTAGCCCATGGTACATATTATCTCAGAGAAAAACGCACCAGGCCCAGCCCATTCAGTGAAAAAGTCATCATATCTCGTCCACCCCGAACTTCCGATTCCCGATCATGTCCTGGTCGATCTCAACATATCGCCCTGAAGGTAGACATGCGGCGTCCTGGCTTCCGATCTGATGGATCTCTCAAGTTAACAGAACTACAAGTCGGAGCAGCGTGCGGCCGGCGGCACTTCAGACTGCAGGTATGCAGGTGAGCACAGCATCACCAGCAAGTTTTTACTATTTGCAAATCAGTGACTTGTTAGATCAGGTTGAGACATTCAACGATAAATCAGAAAGCACACTCTCATGCCAAGGCAGAATCAAATGAGGATTATGTTTTTTCTGTTTCCAGTTCCATTGTATGTGCGCTAGGTGCTAGTCCGTTTCTGCCTAGTGCTAGGTGCTAGCTTCATGTTTCTCTCTTAAATAATTGTGTATTTGGTTCTTTGGGTGATCCGTGAAATAAAAAGTGATACAACGTTATTAGGGGATTGAGTAATTAGTTTGTATTTTTGAGACATCATGGAAAAATTGTTGAACAGGAAGGAACTGGGCACTGCATCTCCTTTTCAGAAACATGCCGCAAAGAAGATCGAGGTATCCTCTACCTGGCTGCTACAAAAGAGTATTGTGAATTTCAGAATTAGTCATGAATATATTTTTTATTTTAAACTAAATTTATACATGCACATTATCATGTCATGTTTTTTGGTATTGAAAAAAATCTAGTTGCCCCACCCTAGTGTAAAATCCTGGATCCGCCACTGAGGCGGCGTGCCAATCCCGCCGCCGCCCCAGGGCCACGCCCTCGACGCCACCAATACGGATCTTTCTCTATCAAGGATGATTCGGAGATACGGTTCTGGGAGAACAAGTGGTTGGAATCAATCACCCTTGAGAACAATATCCAGCGCTATATAACATTGTATGACACAAAGGTGATGGAAACATCGCCGCCAACTGTGTCTTTCAGGCGAGATCTTATTGGACCCTGTTTGGATCTTGGAACGAATTGCTAATTTGGCTAGCTTCGATCCAATTAACCCAGGGATCTGATGAATTTTGCTTGGGTCTTACCAAGAACGGCGTTTTCTTCGTAGACTCCATGTATAAATCACTAATTGAACCTGAAGATACCTTTTTAAAGTAGGATTTTTTGCATGGTATCTTAGACGTGGTGTTATACTTACTAAAGATAAACTTGTTCGTTGGAATTGGCATGGTTGTAAGAAATGTGTGTTCTGTCACGAATATGAGACGATCAAACACCTTTTCTTCCAGTGCCGGTTCGCTTGGTCTATATGGTCACCTTGTACCCACCAAGAAGCATTGCAAATATATTTGACAATTGGTTCAGCGGTGTGGATCCTAGGTTTAAAATACTTATCAAGGTGGGAGCGATTGCAGTCTTATGGTCGTCTTAGTTGTATAGAAATGACAAGGTTTTTAATGATAAAATTTTTTCGATTATGCAGGTCATATTCCGATGTATGGCTTTGCTCTGTTCATGGTCCTCGCTGCAGCGTATGGCGGATTGAGACCTCTTTACGAAGGCGTCTACACGATTAGAAGATACGACGTTTATTATCCAACATGGGTGGCTGCATAATCAGAGGATAGCGGCCCCTGTTAATTATGTCGCTATGTTTCAGTTAGTTTGAGTTTTATTTCATATTGTTTCATCGTGGATTATTTGAATGGCTGTGTGCATCTTCGCTGTGCATAGATGTAATACTTATTTTAAGTAGTAAAGCATTCTTTATATCGGGAAAAGAAAGGAACATAGTGCACTTTTCCGGTGCAATCGAATTAAGGAAGTAAACTTCCCCGCAAAAAAATAAAAAGAAGAATCAAGGAAGGAAACTGAAAGCGAAACCGAGTACTACTAGGATTCATACTCGGACAAGTTAATTAACCCAAAGGAGGTTCAGGAAAGGCTCGAAACCTTCTCGGATTCATACTGCCCAAGGCTATAAGGCCATGCGTGAACCCTGATCGCTGAGATGCATGTGCTCCTCGCTTCGCTAAGCTACTACATACAGCCATCGATCCATCTCCTCCGGCGAGCGAGCGAGTGCGTTCGTCTCCGTGCGTCTTAGCTGATCAATCTCGAGGGAAGGATGGCGGTGTACTACCGGTACAGGAGTGGCGTGGACACGTTCTCTCTGCCTGTCTCGGCGCCCTCCATCTCCGTCGGCGAGGTGAAGCGCCTAATCATGAGGACGAGCCGCCACGGTAACGGCCGGACACGCGGCCGGGGTCCGAGGGAGGGCATCGCGATCTCCGACGCGCAGACCGGCGAGGAGTACACGGACGATATGGTGTTGGTCCTGCGCAACTCGACGGTGCTGGTGCGCCGAGTCGCCGGGCCTCCGGCCGATGCCATCGTGTCGCCATCCACGCAAGTCCCCAAAGCGACGCAAGACGGTGGCGGTTCTTCGTCGGATTCTTCCTCAAGGTCGAACTCGAGCGTATCGGCGGCCGAGGAGGGTGACGAGGCCAAGGCTACCAGCGCGGTGATCGACGCTGCGGAACTCAAGTGGGAGGGCCGGTCTCCTTACAACAACCGTGGCGCAGCATACCATGGGCGGGCGCCGCATGCCGGCTACGTCTGCCGCAGGTGCCGCGTCCCGGGCCACTTCATCCAGCACTGCCCCACCAATGGCGACCCGAGATTCGACTTCGGAAAGGCGACGTCAGTGATTTCCCCTGCGCCCGCGGCACCAGTCAATGACGACGGCGTCCCGGCGGATCTCCACTGCAAGATTTGCCGGAAGGTGATGGTGGACGCGGTGGTGACGAGCAAGTGCTGCTTCAGCAGTTTCTGCGACAGGTGCGTCAGAGCCCACATCGTCGCCAGCTCCAAGTGCGTGTGCGGGGCGCAGGCGCGCGCAGACGACCTGATCCCTAATCCAGCGTTGCGCACCACCATCTCCAACATTCTCGCCTCCAGGGCCAGCAGCAGCGTTTCTGGCGGAACAACAGAGAAGCAGAGGAGTTCCGTATACAGCAACGCGGCCGCGGAGCCCACGTCTCAGAACCAGAGTCCGGCCGCCTCAGAAGACAGCCACGTTTCTTCCAAGAAGGGCACCGCCTCGGAGCACAGCGACGGAAGCGATTCAACATCGACGCATGAGCCAAGAAAGAAGAAGCGCGAGATGATGGACACAGCGGGAGCGCACGGCGCCAACCATGCCGGTCATCAGTACGACGGCTGCTACGACGTTCCTCCATTCGCCCCGGCATGCTACGATCATGACTTCTTTGGTTGGATGCCGTGGTCAGCCGATCCTTCAATGTACCACGGCTACGGCGGCATGCCTTACCCTTACGGTGACACCGGTTACCCGACGGGCCCGCAGCATGTCGACGCCATGGACAACATGGCAGCTTCGTATGGGTACCACGGCGAACGCCATGACGGCAGGAAGAGGACGGGGTGCGACGATCAGAGGCAGCATGACCGAAGTTTCAAGAGAAGGTGCGGCGGGAGCAGAGCACAGGTCGCGTTAGTTCTGACGTGAAGGCGCTGAAGGTCTGAAGCTGCCCTGGTGGCCAATGATGAGAGTCTCATAGGGCTTGATATTTTTTGTAGTTATTCGAATGTCCTGGAATGTAACTAGTGGATTATGATTCAAGGAGCTGGATGCGTACAAGTGTACTTGGGCATTCGAATCTCCCGTCTTCCACTCTTTCCTGTAATTGTATGAGCAATAAGCAGAACTGATGTCTCTTGAGTTTTATCCTGTGACCCTTGTTATGTATATAATTGCAAGAACTGGTGTATGCCCTGCTTGTATCTGTGCCAGACTACCAGTAGCCATGTCTAATCGGAAAGGGCGGCCATTGAAGTAACACCTTTTTTTGCGACAACATTGAAGTAGTATGTCTGAGAACATCTAAATTGCTCTCTGAATTTCTGCTCACAGTTGCCGTAATGGACATCGTGATATGTTTTTCCGACATCATATATACGGAGTATCTTTTTTGTTGACACACGCGAGACGTTGCATCTTGTGCGGACCACGTTGTCTTCAGAAATGCACACTCTTCAGAAAATAAGAAACGAGGAACAGAATTCCACTTTAACTCAGTTATTTAATGTCATGAAAAAAATTATGCACATGCCTTGTGATCCTCCCTTTTATATCTCAGTTCCTTCCAACAAAGTGTGTAATAAGATGAACCTCTTAAATTTCATAATGATAAGTGCATGTGCCTCCCTTTTATACAAACCTGCATTTGATGCCCTGCCAGATTTTCGTTGCATGAATCAGCTAGACTAAATAGAGTTTCACAGTAATTGTGGACGTTGAAATACCTTTTTTAAAACTCCAATCGTAGAGTTCTGGTGATTGTTCGGCACTGGGATCGATCTCCAGCAGTGGAGCCTAGCTCAACTAACCAACCACTGTTTGTGGCACAAGCTTGCATAGAAAAATGCAGCAAATGCTTCAGTTCAATCGCTCAATTCTCTATGGACCACAGCTACAACGTTTCTTTCAGAAAAACAAAAAGTGAAAGAACCACAAGTCTCAGCAGGATCTGCGAAGTGGCTACATGAGAATGCTGAAATTGCCATGGGTTTCTTCCTTCTCGAGTCCCTCTTCTGATCTGCGATGGCTAAAACTCTCGCACAAAGATCTCTTCATTCCTGTAGCATAGGCTTCCTAACATCAACCTCTTCATTTGATTGATTGCTGCTAGTTCTGTCTCCACGTCACGCACATGATGAAATCTCCATGAACAAACCCTTAACAGTGTTTATTCTACCCCATAACATAGAACTGCATTTTCTCAGTTATTTAAACCTCCCTTTTATATCTCTCTTCCTTTGAACAAAGTGTGCAATAAGATGAACCGCTTAAGTGCTAATACTGAGGGCGAAGCAGCACCAGCCGGGGACAAGGTTTCCTTTTGTGAATAAAAATGGGTAGACGAGCAAAAAGAAAATTGACCAGAGTGGGATTTGAACCCACGCCCTTTCGGACCAGAACCTTAATCTGGCGCCTTAGACCAACTCGGCCATCTGATCATTGTGCTTTACATTCAATACGGCCTTATATATACCCAGAATATAAAGCAAAAGAAACAAAAAATATTATTGACCAGAGTGGGATTTGAACCCACGCCCTTTCGGACCAGAACCTTAATCTGGCGCCTTAGACCAACTCGGCCATCTGATCGTTTTGATATTTAAAAGGACTTGTCTTATTTGAACAAATCTTCCTGTATTCACAGCAGAAAAGGCTAGACAGTTATAACCTAGCAGAGCAGGAAATTAAAAGGTGCTCTGCTGTATGTTCTATTTTTTTTGCGAGCAGCTGTATGTTCTATTTTAAGAATCATAATGACAATGGAACAAGTACGAAGTATATACGGATATACCCTTTTTGCATCTAAATTCATACTATTTCTGCATCATGGTTTATAACACCTATCTATGAAGGAAAATATATCAGGATCATACTTGGGCAAGTACCCAACCTTTCTTATACTGTATCATTTTTCTGAATATACTCAAATTAGAACAAAATGGTCAAAATTACGTTGCCCTCCATCAAGTTCACGTTGCTCCAGTCCCAACCCATCCACCCCTGAGGCTCTGCCTTTTGCAGGCGCAAGCAAGCCGCCTTTGGCCGTGACAAAACTTATTTGTCAGTGGATGAGACATACCATACGTTCAATTAACACCGACGACAATGCAAATACCGAGCACCAAAACCATTTAGCAATCATGGAAAGAAAATATTTAGGTACCCAGCAAATGAAACTAAACTGATACTTGTGCATGACAACGAAGATCACTTGGCGCCGGTGCCAACTTTGGTCAGAGCGCCCATCCACGCCAGCGGTAGCTCCCGATCTGCTCATGATGCAACGTGGACAGCAGTGGCAGCATCTTGTACAACCCAGACACCTGATAAATCCCTCCGCCGTCTTCTTTTTTCACCGTACACTCTGGTGCGGCTTCTGCACATCCCCGTCTCCATCCACCTCATGCCTCTGACATCTCCCACCGTCCCTGCCACCAGATTGAACTCCACAGCACCTTCAAAAATGCATTTATATGATCAGATGAGAAAAGAAAGTACAAATGCCCAGCACCTTCTGAAAGAAAATATACTAACTCATTGCCACCTATAGTTCACATATGCCCTATGCCCTGACCAAGTGACCAAGAAACACAACTCGATCTCTTATATAAAGGCATGGTTAAAAGAGGATATGTCATCCTATCCTAGGGACCATTTGTTTCTTCTGAAACGGCCTAAGCTAGCTGTAAGCAATCAAAGCCAGCATGAACAATCAGATTTTCCTCATTACTCGCCACTTGCAATTGCTGCCTGGTTTACTATTTCGAAAGAATGACCATCAAAATACATCTGTATATGTGGTACCACATTTGTTATCTCCGGCATCATAAGTAGCTGCACAAGCTAGATTAAACCTACCTCATCTTCAAACTTGGTAGCAGAACATGACAACAATATAAAAAGGAGCAGAAGGTCAATTGTATTTCCAAATATTTTGTCCCGGCGATGTGAGTTCTGATATGCTTTTCCTGGATAATCTTTGGACTGCAGGTTCAAATAATGGATATCACAGAGGTCCTCCTAGCTAGACTTACAAACCCATTATGGTCAGATATACAATTTTGCAGATGGGAACATCCAGCAATTTGAGCAGAGTTTTCAAAAATTCCTACAATAGCTGGGGCTTCTTGCTCGGTTGTCTTTTTTGTCTTGCGCCTAGCGTACCTGTACCACATACCATGTATTCTTTCTTCTATGATCAATGAAAGCAGCAGCATGTCTGCCTTTCGTCAAAAAAAATAACAAACACCTTGTGTAAAATTACATGTCATGAAGCATCAAGCAACCTCTGAAAAGAGTAGCAGTTAAGAAATATATGGTGGTCATCTATTTCTATGAAAATGTCAATGAAAGGTCATGAAGCATGCATTGTACATATAAAGGGGAAAAAACAAATATCAACCCCCGCCTTATTTTCCTCAGTTCCCTGATGTAGTAGTAGAAGGGAAACCAGAGGACCATATCAGTGGCAAGCTAAAGGTAAAGAAGGCCTACCAACCATACTGAAATGCTCCGTAAACTGGAAGGAGCACATACGAAGAACTAAGAATTCCAGTACAACAAAACAGGTGAACACAAAAAGAGAAAAACATGGACCGCGCTCTGTATCTAATAGCGACACAACTACCCTTGAAGAGCACACGAGAACCATGCTCATGCTATGTATAAAAGGCTAAGTACATGCCTTCACAGTTTGCATCCTAGACCCAAGCATACATAGCCACCGACCAAAATGGCAAGCCGGCAGACAATCTAACGTGAACAGAGGGCAAAAATAGAGCAGTCTTCACCCAACCGAGCAGCGAACACTGGATCAGCCGTGGCACCTCCCAAGCAGCAATCCTCCAGTACAAAGACAAAAAAAAAGTGAAGAACAGATCAACCACATCAAATAAAAACCACATGGCAATGAAATATTAGATAGGGATTATACCACGTGGCATTATATAAAGAGAGACACACATGCTTGTCTAACCAGGGGAATTCGCCTGCAATGGAACAATCGATACTGGAAATGTGGTAATTTGTATGCCATCTGTAGGTTGAGCCTCAATTTAAACTTTAATAACCCCAAAATATGAACATGACAAATCATTAAATATTTACAATTTAGATTCTGTAGGAATGAACAAAGGGTAGACTTCATTTGAAAAATAAAACTAATTGTACTGAAAATGTAATGATCAAAATATAAAAGAAATCTTGAGTCTACCAGTTGATTGCAGGTTTCTATCGATAAAATGTAAAATTGTGAATAACGTGTGTACTATTTGATCTACCCGCCGGGTATCCAATGGGTACAAGTACCCGTCGAGTATGGATATGTGTAAAGTTTTATAGCCGTGGGTGCGGGTATTGGTAGAAGTTTGTACCCACTGATTATATGGGTATGTTATTGCTTTATACTGCCCATACCCTACCCATTGCCATCCTTACACAAGAGTGTATTTTCTCTTCAATCCATATTAAGTGTTATGATTTTATCTTAGATTTGAATTAAAACCAGGACACTTATTATTTTGGATCTCTCTATCCTATAAAAAGTGAAAAGCAAAACATAACTTTTGTTCGATCTGCAGCAGTAACATTTCTATGTAGCTTTGTTGTTTTTATGATTCCCAATAAAACTAATTAGAATGCAGTAACATACGTTGTAAATTTAAAGAACTTGAGGAAATTGATAGATCTGCACCTCGGCAGGAGATCTCTTATTCACTCTTCTCTATGTAGTAATCAAGAAGAAAAATACTGTTCTTGGAACCAACTTAACTAAAATAACTTAGAAAAAACTCAAATACTCATCTCTCTCTGGTTCAACTATC
>NC_061509.1:143072669-143111529 GCF_022539505.1 Lolium rigidum | reverse complement strand
TTGTTAGAGTTAATCTTGTCAAATGATCTGTTTTGTGTACTAGGAGTAGGAGAGTCTGAGCGTGCATGTGTGCACGTTGCATGTTCAGTGGTTTGGTTAATTAGTAGGTGCATTAGGTATAAGCCAAATACTTGTGCATGTGGAGGCCTGTGAGAAGCAGCCGGATTGCACGCATGGAGAGTCTGCATGCATTGTTAGTTAGTGAGCTAGCTAAAAGCTTGGTCAAGTTAGTGGCCGGGTCACATGGATCGTGGAGAGGTTCTAGGATTTGTTAGCGCATGGAATTAGTGGAGTAGTGGGCCAAGTGGTGGCGTGAGTTGCATGGTCAGTGTGCACAGCCTCTTGTATATATATTGTATATCTGAGTAATGGAAAAGTAGGCCGTGACGGCAGCAGAAACAATGTAGTCTTTGTCTTCACCGAGGGAGAGAGTTTTGGGCAAAGCCTCGTGTTCTTCTTCCTTGGCTGAGTGTGCGTGTGTTGTGAGAAACAAGAGAGGTTGAGAGAGTGACCTGCGTTCTAAACCAAATGACAGCAATAGAATCAAACTCCACCTCATGACCATCTAAAAAACAAAGAGGAATGCAGGAAAAAATTGTATGTACAAGTAAGCTTGCTGGAAAAGCACCATAGCTCTTCAGGTCAGACCCACTTAGTGCTTCGTTTTTATCTTCTGAATTGTTTTAGGTGAAAGCAAGTATGAGGCTAGGAAGCAGATACCTTTTGCAGAAGCAGGCAGAAAAGTAGATATTTCACATATCTCAATTCTAGGATGGGATCATAAAAACATTGTGAACAATGCTACTTGAAAATAAAAGAGAAAAAATAACCCCTAAGTTGTTCTCTCATTCTATCCTATGGCTTGCAGCTTGTGAAACAATGACTCCTCTGTCACCGGTCTAAAGCTTGCAATGCATCTTTTTAAATTTGCGGAAGAAAGTGAGCATGAGAAGACTTCAGGGTGACGTGAATCGTGTCAGATTAGAAGCTTAAGAATTGGTTTCACAAGAGTGGCTTATCTTTCACACATTCGCTTCTTACTATTTTTGAAATTCTTTATTTTCATATAGAATAAGAAAAAGGAATGATTGCTTCAATAAGATTTACCATCTACTCAGTTACGGAGCACAGCAGCATTATGCAGACAGTTTGTAAGGAAATTCTAAGGTGGCAGCAAAAGTATAGCTGGATGTATAAGCATAACATAATTTCCTTACAAACTGGCTTAGCAAATACTGGATACTCAAGTTCCATGGTTGTCATAGTACTCCATAACTTATTTCATGTCCAATGAAAATTCAGAGGTTTTCTTTAAAATGAAATATAGGTTTTTTGATAAACAAACAATAGGAATTCTCTTACAAAAATAGGCGTATGACACAAACTATAGGTACTGAATATCCATTACATGAAACAACCAGTTATCCTCCCCTGTGTTTACTGCAAGCAGCCAAGCACACACAGAGCACGTAAGAAAGGCAAGAATAAACTACGATAGATGAAAAACCCAGAGTGCTAGCATGTTGCCATGAATTATACTAAATCCATGGAACAAAGCATAGTCAAGTAAATGCAATAAGAAAAGTAAATAGAGAGGAGGATAAAGTGATGGCCATGATGTAGAAGGAAAAACACTGCATCTGCATGTATGTGGTAATCTACTATATATAGAACTGTATCCATATGTATATTGTAAGGAAAGGAGTACTTCATCAGAAAATTTAGAGACTTGGAGTTAATTTGGGTTTCTAAAAAGGCTTACATTTCAGAACGGAGGTAGTAGCATGTAACTTCAGTTAAAAAACTTACAGTGCTTAACTGAAAGATTACTGAATTATCTCAATGTTGGTGTTATCTAAAATTACCATCATAAGCACATAACCTGCTGCAATTACGCAAAGAAAAGCAAAAATAGTATAAGCATGATGCTTTCCTTGCTATTTGTAGTAACCTGTCATGTAATCCAAATCTTAGCTTTAGATCTGCATACTCAGAAGTCACAATCATTTTTTACTCGGGAAAGGAAGTTACGAGGAGGGAGAGGTTAGCCTTGATGGGCAGAGGTTAGCCTTGATGGGCAGGTGGTACCGGAGAGAGACACTTTTCGATATTTGGGGTCCATGTTGCAGAAGGATGGCGATATCGATGAAGATGTGAGCCACCGAATCAAGGCTGGTTGGATGAAGTGGCGCCAAGCTTCGGCGTACTCGTGACAAGAGAGTGCCACAAAAACTAAAAGGCAGGTTTTATAGGACAGCTATCCGACCTGCGATGTTGTATGGCGCTGAGTGTTGGCCAACGAAGAGACGACATATCCAACAGTTAAGTGTAGCAGAGATGCGCATGTTGAGATGGATATGTGGCCACACTAGAAAGGATCGGGTACGGAACAACGATATACGGGAGAGAGTTGGGGTAGCACCGATTGAAGAGAAGCTGGTCCAACATCGTCTCAGATGGTTTGGACATATCCAACGGAGGCCTCCGGAAGCGCCAGTGCATAGCGGACGGATAAAGCGTGATGAGAATGTTAAGAGGGGCCGTGGTAGACCAAACTTGACATGGGAGGAGTCCGTTAAGAGAGACCTGAAGGTTTGGAATATCGACAAAGATTTAGCCATGGATAGGGGTGCGTGGAAGTTAGCTATCCACGTTCCGGAACCATGACTTGGCTTCGAGATCTTATGGGTTTCAACTCTAGCCTACCCCAACTTGTTTGGGACTGAAAGGCTTGTTGTTGTTGTTGTTGTTGTTGTTGTGAAAGGAAGTTACCCTCTCATTAGAGAATAAGATAGTCCTACTACATCAGTTTTAGAGTTTCATACTGGCATTCTGGCAAGAAACAATAACCTGCAGAAGCAAGATGAAAACAACTCAAAATAGTTCAACCATCATGAATTCCAGGGCCTACAGGATGACATGGCAAACTTGCACCAGAAAAAGTTATAGCCTGCTGGAAGTTAAATTGGTTGGGGATATGTAAAACTCAGCTTTGGGGTTCTTATCTTTCAATACAACATGAATCGGAACAAAATTAATAAAATAAACTCATTGTTTCAGTGTTCTGCTATACTGCAACTGTACAAACAAAAAACTGAATGCCACCGCCACCTGCTAATTCAACTAAACCAACCCACTGTATATGTAGCATACCAAATAATCAAGTGACATTGCAATTTGCAACCATCATCTAAGAGGGAACCTAGAAAAGAGAGATAAACATACCAATTGACGTGGAGCCTCCTACAGTGATAGTTGCATTCTCTTATAAGCCATTTCGATGCTGAAAAGAAGAACCAAATAATCGATGAAAACTCAAACTATTGGGGTGTAAGAAATCTGGGAAGCAACATGGGTGCTCATGTTCAGTTATGGAACAAATGACATCGTCCCCCACCAAATCAAGCAAGAAGTCAAGTGTGGATGCGCAAAAGGCCATGATTCCCACAGGAGTTGTAGATTAAATCTGCTATTCAGAAAGCCAAATGAACCAGACCAATATTCTCTCCATCGTGCACAATTGCACCCTCTGATTTCTAATGTGAATGCATGATATTATTTGCATGATTAACAGGCATGCCTACATATTAATTAGGAAAAAGAAAAACCGGTGTGTCCGTGTGTGTGAGAGGGACTTACAGGTCAGAGATGCAGATGAGGCATCTCCACGCAAGCGAGGAGCCGAGCTCCACAAATGGCCACAGCTGCACCTCGTGACTACACACGCACAACAGATGTTGCCACTCATGAAGGCGCCGACGCCAAGTACAAGCGATCGCTGCGATGGATGGAAACCATTCTCCGATGACCAGATCGGCGTCGATGCCATCGCCTTCCCAGCAGCGGTGTATTCCTTTATTTTCATACTATGCAATTACTTTTTAGTCTAAATTCTTTCTGCAGCTATCCTGCACGGGAGCATTAGGGTGCGCTTCACTGTGTCCGTCAAATCAATAGTGAACAAAGGAATGCTGACAACACAACTATTATGCATCAGATTAGTGGTAATTTCGATCATATTTCTCGGTACATTACGGAGCATGACTATCATAGTTTGGCAGTGGCTAAAATAGTACAATATCACACCACCAACATTAAAAGCAATGAAAATGGGTATTATCACACTATAACATTTTGTATCACCTAGCTGGTATTCATGCATCTTCCAGCGTGTCACCCTTTCCGCAAAGCACGGTCAAGCTGTAAGGGTTATAACTTTTATTAGGAAACAAACTAAACCAAGTTTGGGTAAAATGTAATCTTAGAGTCAGGCTAACAATAGTACTGCTAATAAGAAAGTAGTTTCAGATTTGACTAGCGGCAGATAATAGGAACCCTCTGATGATCACACGTACACATTCACAGGATGCTAATGGTCAAGTCTTTGCATCACCATGTAGCTATAAATATGATAACGCAGACAAAACCTTGCAGAAATCGAGCTAAATAAGTGGTCTGATAATTAATTCCGTAATCTTTAGTTTTCATTACTGAACCTTGAAAAGGGGAAGCAAGAAAGAACTGAACGATGCTCTTACAGAACTAAAGAACCTTAATTGTGTGAAGTGAATAGGTTTTGTAAGTTTATCGCTGTATGTTTGGTAAACCAAGGGCACAAAATACAACATAACTTGCCTGAAACACATAAACATAAGTCTTGGCATACCAAGAGCACAAATAACAACATAAATTTCCCAAAAACAATTAAAAGGTTGTGTAAATTGTGAATTTGTGCCAAATGCATTATTTTCATGAATTGTGTAAATTGCAGGGATTAAATCTGATGTGGAAAATTTTGTGCTGGAGAGAGGATTAATGGTGAAGTGTGCTATCTTGACAGTTGGCACCATCCTAAATTCATATATAGCATATATGTTTATCTTGCCATAATGTGATTTTTTACAATTACTAGAGAAAGTTTCTTATTTGTGTAGGTACTACTCCCTTCATCCAGAAAGACAAGGCGTGCACGTTTTGAAGTATGTGGGTTATCTCAGACACAATGGATGCCATTTAATAGTGTTTTTAATACGAGTCCAACAATATCAATTTTGTATCATTAATCCACATACAGTCGGACAAGTCCAGGTAAAACATAAATCTAAGAAAGCACGAGCGCCATATATTTCTAGACAGAGGGAATACAGAACAGTAGTAAACACAGCTACATGAGACTAGCTATCACACTAATTTCAAAGAGAAATTTACCACTTGTAACACCTAGAATGAGCACACATGTAAGAAAAAGTTGAAGTAAAGAAAAACTATGGAGAAAACACCAAGTTTATCTTCAACAGAGATACTAACTTGCTTCCATATTCCATAACTGATGATGTATGTTGGCTCACACAATCACACCAGCGCACAATTATCCTTTGCTACATATCCAGCATCCAGAAACTTGCAAAGTAAAAGTGAAACCAAAAAAAAAAATATTTGTGTTGTCATTTTAAATTTGTGTTGTCAAATACCTATATTTTACTTATTTTAAATATATTATTGCATGATTTATACCAGCATACAAAGGTTTTTTCCAAAAACTTGTGTTGTCAATTGACTACACTGGTGTCAATGTGGCTCCGCCACTGCATTCACAGTCAACCCATAACATGGTTAACAAAAACCAATAGTACGGATTCCACAGAGCATACCAGAAAACAATAGTAATTTTCTTACAATCAGACATTCCAGTATGAATCAATACTTGACTTCGACATGCCACAACAAAAAATCACGGTTAGCCCTGTTTTAGTACAGTATCAAATATTTGGCCATTAGTGTAGTCACTCCTACCATTTATAACGTGATGACCAAGAGTATCATTGTGTTTGTACCTACATTCTATGGCTGATTAGTGGCACAGGGCATGACCAGACCTTATCTTACTTCTAGAGAAAGACTTGCAGCATCCTAATAGTATAGAATCTAGTAACTCTGTACCACAAAAAAAAAACTCTGTACCACATTAGATGAGATAATAGATTGTGAACTGAATATCTTTGCAGTCCTTCGCCAAGCACAAACAGAAGACGCAGAGCAAAGACCTAAAACACAAGACCCATACAAAAGCAATTTAACTGCAAATCAGATATGCACAAACAATAGAGCAAGCTTTTTGAACGGACGGGTTCACAGCACATACGAACAATGAAGTGTCGCTTGCACAACATATGGATCATAATACAAGTATAAATTGCAAGGCGATCAAAGGTTGCACCTTACTTGTGTACCCAAGCCGCATGATACACAAAAGACAGAACATGGACTCATGCCAATGTATGCAGGAGTAAAATGGCAATCACAGTCTTATTTCTCGTCGCAGGCGTCTATATTTCTCTTGCATCCTCAAGAGATCTCTAGAAATCTGCTGATTCCCTGTCAGCATCAACCCATTGAGGACACGGTTGAGCATGAACCTTCTGGGCAAGTAGCCTCTCTCCACCATGTCCATCACCATCCTCGCAGCCATTGCCATGTCCTCGGCCCTCTTGCGCACAAACATTGCGCTTATTATGATATTGTAGGTATCTTGGTTGGGCAAGCAGTCCTCCCCTTTGCTCATCCTCTCAAACAAACACAAGGCCTTGTCGATCTCCCCTTCCTCAAATGAATACCTTATTAGAACATTGTACGTCTGAACGACAGGCTCGCAGCCTTCACTCTTCATCCTCTCCATCAGCTTCGTAGCTTGGTCGATTTTCGCAGCATGGCAGAGGCCCCGGATCAAGACGGTATAGGTGACCACATTAGGTATGAGATCCTGCTGGACCATATCATCAAACACCGTCAATGCATCCTCCACGTTTCCCTTCTTACATATGACTTGAATAAGCGCGTTGTAAGTGGCCACTGATGGTGTGCAGCATCCTTCTTGAGACATTTCATCGAACAGCTTGCGAGCTTTGTCGAGCTGCCCAGCTAGACCCAGCCCATGGATGACTGTCGTGTAGGAAACGATGTCGGGCTTGCAGCTCTCGTCTTTGCTCCCCCGCTTCTTCATCTGGAGGAAGAAGCTCCACGCGTGCTGTATCTGTCCAGCGCGGAAGAAGCCCTTGAGGATGATGTTGTAGGTGGTTTTGGTGGGGGTGATGCCTGACTCGGCCATCTGCCGCAGCAGGTCGAGCGCGCGGGAGGTGTCCTTGACGCGGCACCACCCGTCGGCGAGGGTGTTGTAGGTGACCACGTCCGGCGGGAAGCGGCCCTGGAGGGCGCGGACGAGGGAGGCGGCCTTGGCGGCGTGGCGCGACTTGGCGAGCGCGTCGAGGAGGGAGTTGAAGAGGGGCAGGTCCTGCGTGACGCGGTGGGAGCGGTGGAGCGAGAGGAAGAGGCGGACGGCGACGTCGGGCCTGCGCTGCGACGCGGCAAAGCGCTCGAAGAGGATGGGGAAGGTGCGCGGGGTGTAGGGCAGGCGGAGGCGCGGGAAGAGCGCGAGGATGGAGCTGGTGAGCTGGCGCGGGTGGCGGAGGCGCGCGGAGAGGTCGAGCGCGAGGTCGATGGTGCAGGGGGAGACGGTGTGCGCGCGGGCGGGGAGGTGGAGGAGCGAGTGGAAGAAGAGGAGCGCGCGCGGGGCGTGGTGCCAGAGGAGCTTGAGGACGGAGTTGGCCACGGGCGTCGGGAGCGCCGGCGCGGCGGCGAGGAGGGACGCCGAGAGGGAGCGCGCCGACGCGGTGGTGAGGGTGGACGACGGGTGGTTGAGCACGAGGGCGGCGATTTGTCGAGCGGATGGGGATGATGTGGGGAAGAGTGACGAAACCGAAGCTGGCGGCGGCGGCGGCGGCGGCGGCGGCATTGGCGCGTGGAGGGAGCACCGGAGCAGAGAGTATCAGACTATCAGTTACACAAGACAAAGGCGAATAAAGTTAAACTGAATTCCTAATTCAGTCTTTTCTGGCGTCAGAAGGAAAAAAATTTGGCCCAAATGAGGGGGCCCCAGTCGTTCTCCCTATACGCCCCAATATTCGAAGTCCAGCCAGTTTTTTTCTATAATTTTAAACAACAAATAAACGACAAGAATTTATAATAAGTTTAGCATAGTAAATAATTTAACATTGGATCACACTGGCAAATAGATAAATAAACTAAACGGTAGCTTTGCGGATCCATAAATTGCAGTTGGTGATAAATATTTGTGTCTCGAACTTCTTGACGTCTTGCGAGAAAAGTAGCAAGGTTCAGTGTCGAACACTAAGAATTTTCCGCTCTCAATAATCATGTTGTGCAATATCACACAAGCAGTCGTGACCTCCTCTATCTAATGTTTCGACCAGGTAAGAGCGAGGTACCAAACAATGGCAAATCAAGCTTGCATAGCAACAAAGGCCCGCTCCACATCCTTTCGCAATTTGTTCATATTCATATGTTCAACAATTTTTTAGAAATTCTTATCGGGGTCGTCGGTATGTGCAACATGTCCCTAAATTGGGCCGAAATTTGGGAGCAGGTCCCAGCACCCCAATAGAATACTGTCGGCACCCCTGACAACGCCTATTTAAGGGTGTCGGTGGAGATGCTCTTATGTTTTTTGAGATCTATTTGGTGCTCCTTTTTCAATCAATACTGGTGAGATCGCTCTAACTGAAAACGGGCGCAGATTTGGTGCACCTGAGTACCAGTGCTCCCTTTTTTGATATCTACACTACTTAAAAAGGAGGAACATGTTCCTTATTCTGCCTACCTCTCAATACGTCAAGTTTTGGTCGTCAACCAAACTCTCGTCGCTGTGCATTTTGCACTTTGGTCCCTTGCAAATTGGGGAATTAACCCACAATCCTTTTCCCCCCTTTCGTGCGAGACGAGAGCTAGGGTTCCACAATCCCTTCCTCTTCCTCCCAGGTGGCCGCCACCGAACTCCATCGCTCCACCACGTGCGTCGGCGCCACCACCTACCTCCCGCGACCGTACGTGCGGGAAGCTCTCCGAGTTGCGCCTGTGCCTTGGGGAATCGTCACTGCCGCCAAGCCAGACCGAGGAGGAGTGGCTCCACGGGAACTACGCCGTCGGCTGCCCCTACACATCCTCAGTCTGCGCCCGCGCCGGCGAAATCTGCCAATCCGACACCTCGTTCCTGCGCCGCTGCGTCCTCCGAGGCCCTCGCCTGGTGGGCAGCATCACGGGGGCCGTCGCCTACCTCAACCCTCGATCCTCGTTCCTGCGCCGCTGCGTCCTCCGAGGCCCTCGCCTGGTGGGCAGCATTATGGGGGCCGTCGCCTGCGTCAACCCTCGATCCTCGTTCCTGCGCTGCTGCGTCCTCCGAGGCCCTCGCCGCTGCACCCTCGATGCCTCCCGTATCTCCGCCGTCCTCCGCCTTCCGGAGGCCTGATCTGTTTGGGCAGGGCCAAGAAGGTGCCCAATCTTCCTGATTTTACCTCTTCCATGAACCTCTTTGGATGGTCACCGCGGTCAAGTGCAGGGCTACATCGACTACGGAGCAGCGATAAGGGGCATTGGAGCAGGCACGACCAACCACCAACAAGGGTACGATCCCTGTTCCTCCTCCACTCTCCCTCCCTCTCCCTATACATCTCGTCGTTGTCATGAATGAATGTATGTGAATGCCATCTCCAACGATAGAAGCCTCTTCTGCCTGGCTGCTCACCAAATCCTTTGGGACGTCACCTTGCAGTGATCTCAATCCTCTCTTCGTATTTTTAATTGCCTCTTTATATTGTGGCTGCAACAAGATGTTAGTATGGAGTTCAGTGGAATCACTTGGATATATGTACCAATTGAAGCAAGTTCAGTGGAATCACTTGGACTAACATTTTGTTAGTTTCTGAATAAAAGATGCACGTACAAATGTTCCCTGCAGGCTTTTAGCACACCAGTACATCCAGATTTGAATCTACCACACACTTTATTTGGGTTGTTCTTCATGTCGTTTCATTTTCTGTACTTAAAGTGCTTGAGGTACTATCATACTTCTTGTGTAACATCATTCAGTCTTTGATTAAACTAAGTTCTCTCTCTAAAAGGAGAAGTAGTACTGCTGCAAATGTTTAACAGATGCCATCGTTACTACAGAATGATGCTATATAGTATATACTATGAAATAATAGTTACATTTTCATGAAAATCAGAATCATTGCTGGAGAATGACACTGCTATGCAGAATTACATTTATGTACCGATTTGCACACTTGAATCTAACTGTAGTTAACGTGCTAATTTTACTAGAAGGATGGTGTATCTTATTAATTGTGTTTAACATGTTACTCTTTCCTATATTACTGCTAATTTTAATGTAATCCCTTGCTCGGCATTTAAAATTCATGACATCTTTCATAAGTGGGTTCTTGAATTGGCAGCAGACAAATAGGTGTGATGTTCATAAGTTCAGTGTCTTGCATGAACAGTAAAGTGAATATACACCATGTCTTTGCTTGATTTCATTTTTTGTTATTAGAACGTCACTGCAGTCTATGCCATTAGGATAAGCAGAAGTGTCATTCGCATTGAAGAACGTCACTTTACCAGTAAGAGATCTCCACGATTTAGCATGGGTATGGCATGTTTTGCATTATTTTAATAAGGAAAACAGTCACACAATATCTCCAAGTTAATGAGTGTTTTTATATTTTCCTAATGCATATTTTCCAAGTTATGTTCATCTGTAGAGAAGTCATTGCCGTTTCTGTTCAACAGGTGTATGCAAACCAGTACTGATCATGCAAGAAAATATTGTGGGACAGGGCTTGGCCTTGTGATTTTCAAGCAATTGGTTTGTTTTCTCTCGGTTCCAATTACTGATTCATCTAAAATACACAGTTAAGATATTAGGTATGTATTAAATACTAAACTTGGGAACACAACGATAATTATTTGAGTGTTAGCTGTAGCAAAAGCAGGCCCAGTGTGATTTATAAAATTCTAGAACTATTTCACTGAATTTCCGCAATAATTTAGGTGGAGTTGCTGGGCGGTACTCTTAATTGTGGTTCCGATCAATATTTACATTCATTCTCATTGCTAACCATAGTTTCCTGTAAAAAAAAGGAGCACTGTGGAGTTGATGGGTGGTACTCTAGGTGTGGTGCACGTCATCTGGTCTTGCCTGTGAGTGAGTAGCAAGATGGGGGCTGAGCTCTCTTGGATCCGGGAACCACACCTGCTGCCGCCACCGGATACCTCTGAGTGCAGAGCCATTGCCGACCTCACCGGAAACGCCGCGCCGTCCAACTTGTTCCTCCCTCACTGGCAAGACCGGATGGTGTGCACATGATGTCTTCCTCCTTCCCCGACTGTTTGGCTGCAGGCACCACATCTACATCAATCTGATTCATTGCGTCAGGTGTTTTTCTTTACCAACAATGTTTCTGCAACTCCTTTGAATCTGCACACACGATTTTATCTGCTGCTATGGCTTACCTGTGTTAGTTGCTGAATTAAGTGTGATGTAAAATCCACACAAGCTACCTAGATAAAGTAAAGGTGAATAATTCTACCGACTACCAAATAAGATAATATAAGACTTAGCTCCAGTTTGTTCTTTCAACCATGAATGTTTGAACCTTGGATATATGTACCAGTAAATATTTAGAAGAAAAGAAAGATTCACGTTAACACTCCTCAATATCTTCTCAATGTTGTTGCCACTTGCTCTGACTTCGATTGACCGATGTCCGTGTTTAAATTTGACCCCGCAGGTGTAGTCATGAAGTGAAGGGCGGGCCTGGTGCAGCGGTAGAGCCTCACCGCCTGTGACCAAGAGGTCCCAGGTTCGAGTCGCGGTCTCCTCACATTGTACTTCGTGAGGGTAAGACTTGCCACTAACACCTTCCCCAGACCCCGCACAGTGCGGAAGCTCTTAGCACTGGGTACGTCCTTTTAGGTGTAGTCATGAAGTCAATCATCCGCAACTTGGGATTGTTCAGGAGGTATAGACATTTAAATTGGTAAGCCCATTTTGGTTCAACATCCAATCACTAAATAGGTATGGACGTGTCATCAAGACATGAAGGTGTATTGCTGGTCTTGTTTCGACAGCTTGATGTGCTTATTTGTAGGAGAACTCCAAGGCTAAACATGGAAAATATTAGAAAGCCAGACTTAAAATGAATTTGTACAAAAATAGTTTCCTACCAAGCCAAGCCTGCTTATATCCGTCGTTGATAGTAAACAGAGGTCGGCAGCATTCTGTTGGTACCTCATATTACCATCTACCATTGTGTAGTGATATTCACACTTGACAGATTAAATCCCCGATGCAAAAATTATTGGCATTAGATTCGTTTCGACCGGTCATTCTCTAAAAACAGCAACACCATAATCCCTAAATTAAGTCGGATTAGAACTGTAGAACGACTGGAGTTTCTGTTTGAAGGCATCTTTGTGCTTTCTTTGTTCTTTGTTGTTTCTCTCTCTTGTGTCGTATTTTTTTCTTATCCGATTTTACATGTGTACCTATGAGCAGGAGGATGGAAATTTCACCAAAAATCAGGTGCTTTTAACCGCATACGACCATTACTTTCTACTACTTCACCAGCTGCACTACATCATAGTCACAACAATGGTGTATACATATACAACTCTTGTTAGTAAATAAAAAGGTGGACTTGAGGAGACAAAAATAATAATGATGCACACATATACAAGTTCTCTTTTATTTCTGAAATGGGCAAAGTTTAAGTGCATCTGCTCATGAATTACCCACTATTTTTAGAAGTCATTATTCTAGAATTAACCTTTGACTCAGAATAATTAGAGGCCAATTTTGCACAATATTATTTGCTTCCATAGTGACATAGGCATCCCCAATGGACCTGCCGAAGATAGTACCCGGGGTTTCTTTGAAGGCCCACGACTCGAAGAATAAGAAGAATCGGAGGCCCAAGTTGTTATTAAGGAAAGCTAGAGTTGTATTAGGAGATAATATTTGTAATCTTGCGGAATGAGTTGGAAACCCTTCCGGACTCTGTAACTTGTACAATACGAATCCCTCAGCTCCACCTCCTATATAAGGGGGAGTCGAGGGACAAAGAAATCATCGAATCATTGTCTCACAAACCCTAATTTTCACATCGTCGAGTACTTTTCGGCTGAAACCTTCGAGATCTACTTGCCCTCTACTTCTAACTAAACCCTAGTCTACAACCCGTATGCATTGACAAGTTAATCCCTTGTCAATTGGCGCCGTCTGTGGGAATTAGAGGCGTCAAGGATCTGATCTCGATGGCACGTTCAAGATCATCGACTTCGTCAACAGCAAGCAACGCGATGGATCGAGGTAAACGGATCGCAAGCCGGTCCTGTCGATTTTGTTCCTCACCCGCCCTCCCGTTTGGATGCATATGCGTATCTGGAGGAGCCTATGGAGATGACGTTCGGAAGATTCCACTTTCGCGTCGAGAAAGAGGGAGCGTATCGTCTCGAAATTCCGATCTCGTCGGGATTGTCGGCGGTCGATTCCGATTTTTCGAGCACAGCATCGTCAATCGAGTCAGGCGAAGAGTAGACTTCATCGCCACGCTTCATCAGCACCAGGGCAAGCGAAAAGCTCGCCAAGATCTTCAGCGACATGTCCTTCGAGTCATCCGCAGACTCCTATATAAGCGATGACTCGAGCAGTGTCGATAGCTTCAACTTCATCGACAAATCCACTACAGTGGGCAAGGTCTTCACCAATCTTTATGATGGTGTCACCAAACCCAGCACAGATCTGAATACAAAATACCATCAGATTTATGCCATCGGAGAGCCAAGCCACGATCAGGAGGAAACGTCTGAGGCTTTCGATGATTTGGGAAATCCATACGTCGATCCCTCTGATTTACGACGAGGTCTAGGCAACAAATATGTCGGACCTACGCCTCGTGTTAGGGTTCAACTCCCGCAAGCAGCATGGGATAGAGCCGCAAGAGCTATGGATGGCTCAGAACCAATGGCCACAACAGACCACGCCGGAAGAGTTGCAAGCATATCAATATAGGCTCGCATGAGCTGCAAGGGAATTGGAAAAACGAGATAGCCGCTTCCGAACGAAGAAAGGAGGCAGCCTCTGCATCAAGCAGGCGAAGAGCGGAGTTAAGTCGACAATCTGGAACTTTGGGAGATAGCCACAGGGAAGCTCGGAACAGAGCAAGATCAAGACTACAAAACATACCTGAAGGAGAAAGAGAGCACTTGGTTCAAAACCTCGACATGTCTTTTATGTCAATAGACACGAGAGGGAATATCATCCCCAAGACACCAGAAGCTGGGTATATGGCGACGCAGGCCTTTATCCTTGCATCCAGGCCACCTCCAGGAGATCCAAGGGAGGCATTGTACAACATGGCAATGGCAGGAGTCGGAGCCATGGGAACGGCGTTCGCATCAACACCTCCCGAAGGAACAGCAAGGCAAAATAGTCCACGACCTGCAGCAGCAGCAGCGGTTCCCGAAGGAACAAGTGGAGCAAGAGACACGGCAGCGCAGGCAAGGGTGGACAGAGCACGGCAAAGTAGAAGGGAACATCGGCATTCCCCAGAATTAAACGATGAGGATATGTGCGGTTTGCCATGCTTCACGAGGAGAGTCCAAAAAACTCGAGTCCCTTCGGGATTTAAATTGCCTGATAACTTCAAAAAATTCGACGGCCTGCAAGATCCAGAGGATTGGCTAGTTGATTATCTCGAGACGGTGAAACTCACAGGAGGAACCAGAGCAACAGCTATGCAAAGCATCCAGGTGCATTTAAGTGGAGCCGCGCGATCTTGGATAAATAAGCTTCCTCCAGGATCTATCGACAGCTGGGATAGTTTCGAGGACGTGTTCGTCAAGAATTTCCGGGTCCACCTGCAAAAAACCTGCATTGCTAGAGGAATTGAGGGCGTGTCGACAAAAGCCAGACGAATCAATGAGAAAATACATCCAAAGGTGGAATATCATTAAAAACTCGGCAGAGAATATATCTGACGAGAGAGCGATAGATGCGTTTGTCGCAGGAATCAGGCGAGGAGATTTTGTCGAGGATTTGGGCAGAACCAATCCAAAGATAGTATCCGCATTAATGGAGATAGCAAACAAATGGGCAGATGAAGAAGATGATGTTCACAACAAACGGCATAGGTCACCAGAGGAGGACCGCGGCCGAAATTATCAAAATAGGCGACGATTTCCTCGGCAGTACTCGGGCTATGATGCTCTTGGACAAATTTCGGCTGGCTTCCGAGCAAGCGCCGGAGGAAACAATAGAGATAATTATCAGAGGAGCAACGAGCAGCGAGGCGACAATAGAGATGATTCTCGAAACAACAGGCAAAATACTGGGTCAAGGTTTCAGAGACCTTTTGTGTCCCCCGAAGAGATGATGAACGGGCCGTGTTGACACGCGTACAGCACGCGACCGTTGGGAACCCCAAGTGGAAGGTGTGATGCGTACAGCAGTAAGTTTCCCTCAGTTAGAAACCAAGGTTTATCGAACCAGTAGGAGTCAAGAAGCACGTTGAAGGTTGATGGCGGCGAGATGTAGTGCGGCGCAACACCAGGGATTCGGCGCCAATGTGGAACTCGCACAATACAAACCAAGTACTTTGCCCCAACGAAACGGCGAGGTTGTCAATCTCACCGGCTTGCTGTAACAAAGGATTAGATGTATAGTGTGGATGATGATTGTTTGCGAGAGAACGAGTAGAACAAGTATTGCGAGTAGATTGTATTTCGAGTAAAGAGAATTGGACCGGGGTCCACGGTTCACTAGAGGTGTCTCTCCCATAAGATAAACGGCATGTTGGGTGAATAAATTACGGTTGGGCAATTGACAAATAAAGAGGGCATGACCATGCACATACATATTATGATGAGTATAGTGAGATTTAATTGGGCATTACGACAAAGTACATAGACCGCTATCCGAGCATGCATCTATGCCTAAAAAGTCCACCTTCGGGTTATCATCCGAACCCCTCCAGGTATTAAGTTGCTAACAACGAGACAATTGCATTAAGTATTGCGCGTAATGTAATTAGTAACTACATCCTTGAACATAGCACCAATGTTTTATCCCTAGTGGCAACAGCACATCCATAATCTTAGAGATTTCTCGTCACTTCCCAGATTCACGGAGACATGAACCCACTATCGAGCATAAATACTCCCTCTTGGAGTTACAAGCATCTACTTGGCCGGAGCATCTACTAGTAACGGAGAGCATGCAAGATCATAAACAACACATAGATATAAATTGATAATCAACATAACATAGTATTCTCTATTCATCGGATCCCAACAAACACAACATATAGAATTACGAGATAGATGATCTTGATCATGTTCGGCAGCTCACAAGACCAGACAATTAAGCACAATGGGAGAAGACAACTATCTAGCTACTGCTATGGACCCATAGTCCGAGGGGTAGACTACTCACACATCACTCCGGAGCGACCATGGCGGCGTAGAGTCCTCCGGGAGATGATTCCCCTCTCCGGCGGGAGTGCGGAGAGCGATCTCCTGAATCTCCCGAGATGGGATTGGCGGCGGCGGCGTCTGCGGAAGGTTTTCCGTATCGTGGCTCTCGGTGCTGGGGGGTTTCGCGACGAAGGCTATTTGTAGGCGGAAGGGCAGGTCAAGGGGCGTCACGAGGGGCCCACACTATAGGTCGGCGCGGCCAGGGCTTGGGCTGCGCCGCCCTATGGTTTGGCCACCTCGTGGCCCCACTTCGTCTCCTCTTCGGTCTTCTGGAAGCTTCGTGGCAAAATAGGACCACAGGCGTTGATTTCGTCCAATTCGAGAATATTTCCTTACTAGGATTTCGAAACCAAAAACAGCAGAAAACGACAAGCGGCACTTCGGCATCTTGTTAATAGGTTAGTTCCAGAAAATGCACAAATGTGACATAAAGTGTGCATAAAACATGTAGATATCATCAATAATGTGGCATGGAACATAAGAAATTATCGATACGTCGGAGACGTATCAGCATCCCCAAGCTTAGTTCCGAGCAGGTAAACGATAAACAAAGATAATTTCTGGAGTGACATGCCATCATAACCTTGATCATACTATTTGTAAGCATATGTAGTGAATGCAGCGATCAAAACAATGTATATGACATGAGTAAACAAGTGAATCATATAGCAAAGACTTTTCATGAATAGTACTTCAAGACAAGCATCAATAAGTCTTGCATAAGAGTTAACTCATAAAGCAATAATTCATAGTAGAAGCATTAAAGCAACACAAAGGAAGATGAAGTTTCAGCGGTTGCTTTCAACTTATAACATGTATATCTCATGGATATTGTCAACATAGAGTAATATAATAAGTGCAATATGCAAGTATGTAGGAATCAATGCACAGTTCACACAAGTGTTTGCTTCTTGAGGTAGAGAGAAATAGTGAACTGACTCAACAATAAAAGTAAAAAAGAATGGTCCTTCAAAGAGGAAAGCATCGATTGCTATATTTGTGCTACAGCTTTGATTTTGAAAACAAGAAACAATTTTGTCAACGGTAGTAATAAAGCATATGTATCATGTAAATTATATCTTACAAGTTGCAAGCATCATGCATAGTATACTAATAGTGCCCGCACCTTGTCCTAATTAGCTTGGACTACCGGGATCATCGCAATGCACATGTTTTAACCAAGTGTCACAAAGGGGTACCTCTATGCCGCTGTACAAAGGTCTAAGGAGAAAGCTCGCATCGGATTTCTCGCTATTGATTATTCTCAACTTAGACATCCATACGGGACAACATAGACAACGAGATAATGGACTCCTCTTTTATGCATAAGCATGTAACAACAATTAATTTTCTCATATGAGATTGAGGATATTGTCCAAAACTGAAACTTCCACCATGGATCATGGCTTTAGTTAGCGGCCCAATGGTCTTCTCTAACAATATGCATGCTCTAACCATAAGGTGGTAGATCGCTCTTACTTCAGACAAGACGAACATGCATAGCAACTCACATGATATTCAACAAAGAGTAGTTGATGGCGTCCCCAGTGAATCATGGTTATCGCACAACGAGCAACTTAATAAGAGATAAAGTGCATAAGTACATATTCAATACCACAATAGTTTTTAAGCTATTTGTCCCATGATCTATATATTGTAAAGGTGAAGAATGGAAATTTAAAGGTAGCACTCAAGCAATTTACTTTGAAATTTAAAGGTAGCACTCAAGCCATTTGTGTCCACCATACCTACCTACTACATGGTATTTCTCCACCATTCCAAAGTAAATTGCTTGAGTGCTACCTTTAAATTTCCATTTTCTACCTTTACAATATATAGCTCATGGGACAAATAGCCTTGCTAGCCTAAACCTTGTATCGAGAGGAAATACTTCTCATGCATCCAAAATACTTGAGCCAACCACTAAGCCATTTGTGTCCACCATACCTACCTACTACATGGTATTTCTCCGCCATTCCAAAGTAAATTGCTTGAGTGCTACCTTTAAATTTCCATTTTCTACCTTTACAATATATAGCTCATGGGACAAATAGCTTAAAAACTATTGTGGTATTGAATATGTACTTATGCACTTTATCTCTTATTAAGTTGCTTGTTGTGCGATAACCATGTTCCCAGGGACGCCATCAACTACTCTTTGTTGAATATCATGTGAGTTGCTATGCATGTTCGTCTTGTCCGAAGTAAGGGAGATTTACCACCTTATGGTTAGAGCGTGCATATTGTTAGAGAAGAACATTGGGCCGCTAACTAAAGCCATGATCCATGGTGGAAGTTTCAGTTTTGGACATATATCCTCAATCTCATATGAGAAAATTAATTGTTGCTACATGCTTATGCATAAAAGAGGAGTCCATTATCACGTTGTCTATGTTGACCCGGTATGGATGTCTAAGTTGAGAATAATCAATAGCGAGAAATCCAATGCGAGCTTTCTCCTTAGACCTTTGTACGAGGCGGCATAGAGGTACCCCTTTGTGACACTTGGTTAAAACATGTGCATTGCGATAATCCCGGTAATCCAAGCTAATTAGGACAAGGTGCGGGCACTATTAGTATACTATGCATGAGGCTTGCAACTTGTAAGATATAATTTACATGACACATATGCTTTATTACTACCGTTGACAAAATTGTTTCTTGTTTTTAAAACCAAAGCTCTAGCACAAATATAGCAATCGATGCTTTCCTCTTTGAAGGACCATTCTTTTACTTTTATGTTGAGTCAGTTCACCTATCTCTCTCCACCTCAAGAAGCAAACACTTGTGTGAACTGTGCATTGATTCCTACATACTTGCATATTGCACTTGTTATATTACTTTACATTGACAATATCCATGAGATATATATGTTATAAGTTGAAAGCAACCGCTGAAACTTAATCTTCCTTTGTGTTGCTTCAATACCTTTACTTTGAATTGTTGCTTTATGAGTTAACTCTTATGCAAGACTTATTGATGCTTGTCTTGAAGTACTATTCATGAAAAGTCTTTGCTATATGATTCATTTGTTTACTCATGTCATTTACATTGTTTTGATCGCTGCATTCACTACATATGCTTACAATAGTATGATCAAGGTTATGATGGCATGTCACTCCAGAAATTATCTTTGTTTATCGTTTACCTGCTCGGGACGAGCGAAACTAAGCTTGGGGATGCTGATACGTCTCCGACGTATCGATAATTTCTTATGTTCCATGCCACATTATTGATGATATCTACATGTTTTATGCACACTTTATGTCATATTCGTGCATTTTACGGAACTAACCTATTAACAAGATGCCGAAGTGCCAGTTGTTGTTTTCTGCTGTTTTTGGTTTCAGAAATCCTAGTAAGGAAATATTCTCGGAATTGGACGAAATCAACGCCCAGGGTCCTATTTTGCCACGAAGCTTCCAGAAAACCGAAGAGTCAACGAAGTGGGGCCACGAGGTGGCCAGGAGGGCGGCGGCGCGGCCCCACCCTTGGCCGCGCCGACTGTCTCCTGGGCCCCTCGCGACGCCCTCGACCTACCCTTCCGCCTACAAATAGCCTTCGTCGCGAAACCCCCGATACCGAGAGCCACGATACGGAAAACCTTCCGGAGACGCCGCCGCCAATCCCATCTCGGGGGATTCAGGAGATCGCCTCCGGCACCCTGACGGAGAGGGAATCATCTCCCGGAGGACTCTACGCCGCCATGGTCGCCTCCGGAGTGATGTGTGAGTAGTCTACCCCTGGACTATGGGTCCATAGCAGTAGCTAGATGGTTGTCTTCTCCTCATTGTGCTTAATTGTCGGGTCTTGTGAGCTGCCGAACATGATCAAGATCATCTATCCGTAATTCTATATGTTGTGTTTGTTGGGATCCGATGAATAGAGAATACCATGTTATGTTGATTATCAATTTATATCTATGTGTTGTTTATGATCTTGCATGCTCTCCGTTATTAGTAGAGGCTCTGGCCAAGTTTTTGCTATTAACTCCAAGAGGGGGTATTTATGCTCGATAGTGGGTTCATGTCTCCGTGAACTGCGGGAAGTGACGAAATCTCTAAGATTATGGATGTGCTTGTTGCCACTAGGGATAAAACATTGGTGCTATGTTCGAGGATGTAGTTACTCGATTACATTACGCGCAATACTTAATGCAATTGTCTCGTTGTTAGCAACTTAATACTGGAGGGGTTCGGATGATAACCTGAAGGTGGACTTTTTAGGCATAGATGCATGCTGGATAGCGGTCTATGTACTTTGTCGTAATGCCCAATTAAATCTCACTATACTCATCATAATATGTATGTGCATGGTCATGCCCTCTTTATTTGTCAATTGCCCAACCGTAATTTGTTCACCCAACATGCTTGTTTATCTTATGGGAGAGACACCTCTAGTGAACTGTGGACCCCGGTCCAATTCTCTATACTGAAATACAATCTACTCGCAATACTTGTTCTACCGTTTTCCGCAAACAATCATCATCCACACTATACATCTAATCCTTTGTTACGACAAGCCGGTGAGATTGACAACCTCGCTCGTTTCGTTGGGGCAAAGTACTTGGTTTGTGTTGTGCAGGTTCCACGTTGGCGCCGGAATCCCTGGTGTTGCGCCGCACTACATCTCGCCGCCATCAACCTTCAACGTGCTTCTTGACTCCTACTGGTTCGATAAACCTTGGTTTCTACTGAGGGAAACTTGCCGCTGTGCGCATCACACCTTCCTCTTGGGGTTCCCAACGGACACGTGTCGAACGAAAAGACAATACGTCAACCACGCGCATCAAGCAAATTTCTGGCGCCGTTGTCGGGGAGATCAAGACACGCTGCAAGGGGAGTCTCCACATCCCAATCTCTTTACTTTGTTTTTGTCTTGCTTTATTTTATTTACTACTTTGTTTGCTGCACTAAATCAAAATACAAAAAAATTAGTTGCTAGTTTTACTTTACTTGCTATCTTGTTTGCTATATTAAAAACACAAAAAATTAGTTACTTGCATTTACTTTATCTAGTTTGCTTTATTTACTGTCTTGCACTCTATATTAAAACTACAAAAAAATTAGTTACTTTTGTTACCATGTCTAGCTCTGCACCTGTTACTACTTCGCCTGAAGAATTAGTCTTCACTTTTAAACAAGGGGATGAGGAGAGTTTTAAAGATGCCTGGTCTAGAATTTTTACTTCTTATCGTAAAATTGAACCTCAAATGACTCTAAGTTTGCTCCTTAGTAATTTGTATTTCGGTCGTATGATTCACTATAGATATGCCTTGGATGCTTTAGTGGGAGGAGATTTCCTTCATTGCAATGGGGATCAAGCTTTTAATGCCATAAAGAAGTTGGTTGCATCACATGATTCAGCTAATAACTTTGATTCAGCCCTTATTAGCATTTATAATAGATTAAACAATCTTGAGATAAGTACATCTCGCTTGGATGACAACTATCGCTATGTTCGTAACCGTCTTGAACAAGTTTTAGTGAACTCTGAACCTTCATTATGGGATCCTACTGTTAAAATTGCTATCGGTGATCAAACTCTTCATGCCCATTGTGATATTATGTCTGAATTTTGCCTTATACCTGAGAGCATTTATAAATCTTTGAAACTTTGGGGAGTTGATGAAGGAGGAGAAGAAATAACTCTTATTGATAACTCTGTTATAATTCCTAAGGGAATAGCCGCAGGTATGCATACAACCATTCTTGGAAGAAAAATATCCATTGATTACCTTGTTATTGAATGTGTAGGGACAGGACAAATCACACTCGGAAGATCCCTGCTGAAACTATTGGGAGCAGTCATAGATATGGGAGAAGGCACCCTGAAATTCACCTCTACACCGGGGGGAAGTCATATATTTCCTAAATCAAAGAGAAAGAAAAAGAACAAGAAAGGTAAGGGTAAAGCCCAAGGTAAGGTTGACACACCATCTCTCGATAATACTTGATACACACTTTCTGCGCCTAGCTGAAAGGCGTTAAAGAAAAGCGCTTATGGGAGACAACCCATGTTTTTACTACAGTACTTTGTTTTTATATTTGAGTCTTAGAAGTTGTTTACTACTGTAGCAACCTCTCCTTATCTTAGTTTAGTGTTTTATTGTGCCAAGTAAAGTCGTTGATAGTAAGGTTCATACTAGATTTGGATTACTGCGCAGAAACAGATTTCTTTGCTGTCACGAATCTGGGAAAAATTCTCTGTAGGTAACTCAGAAAATTATGCCAATTTACGTGAGTGATCCTCAGATATGTACGCAACTTTCATTAAATTTGAGCATTTTCATTTGAGCAAGTCTGGTGCCTCAATAAAATTCGTCAATACGAACTGTTCTGTTTTTGACAGATTCTGCCTTTTATTTCGCATTGCCTGTTTTGATATTATCGATGGATATTTCGATTCCATTGACTTTCAGTAGTTTTGTGCAATGTCCAGAAGTGCTAAGAATGATTATGTCACCTCTGAACATGTATATTTTGATTGTGCACTAACCCTCTAATGAGTTGTTTTGAGTTTGGTGTGGAGGAAGTTTTCAAGGATCAAGAGAGGGAGATGATACAACATGATCAAGGAGAGTGAAAGCTCTAAGCTTGGGGATGCCCCGGTGGTTCACTCCTGCATATTTTAAGAAGACTCAAGCATCTAAGCTTGGGGATGCCCAAGGCATCCCCTTCTTCATCGACAATATTATCAGGTTCCTCCCCTGAAACTATATTTTTATTCCATCACATCTTATGTGCTTTGCTTGGAGCGTCGGTTTGTTTTTGTTTTTTGTTTTATTTGAATAAAATGGATCCTATCATTCTTTGTGTGGGAGAGAGACACGCTCCGCTGTAGCATATGGACAAGTATGTCCTTAGGCTCTACTCATAATTTTCATGGCGAAGTTTCTTCTTCGTTAAATTGTTATATGGTTGGAATTGGAAAATGATACATGTAGTAATTGCTAAAATGTCTTGGATAATGTGATACTTGGCAATTGTTGTGCTCATGTTTAAGCTCTTGCATCATATACTTTGCACCTATTAATGAAGAAATACATAGAGCATGCTAAAATTTGGTTTGCATATTTGGTCTCTCTAAAGTCTAGATAATTTCTAGTATTGAGTTTGAACAACAAGGAAGACGGTGTAGAGTCTTATAATGTTTTTAATATGTCTTTTATGTGAGTTTTGCTGCACCGCTTCATCCTTGTGTTTGTTTCAAATAGCCTTGCTAGCCTAAACCTTGTATCGAGAGGAAATACTTCTCATGCATCCAAAATACTTGAGCCAACCACTATGCCATTTGTGTCCACCATACCTACCTACTACATGGTATTTCTCCGCCATTCCAAAGTAAATTGCTTGAGTGCTACCTTTAAATTTCCATTTTCTACCTTTACAATATATAGCTCATGGGACAAATAGCTTAAAAACTATTGTGGTATTGAATATGTACTTATGCACTTTATCTCTTATTAAGTTGCTTGTTGTGCGATAACCATGTTCCTGGGGACGCCATCAACTACTCTTTGTTGAATATCATGTGAGTTGCTATGCATGTTCGTCTTGTCTGAAGTAAGGGAGATTTACCACCTTATGGTTAGAGCGTGCATATTGTTAGAGAAGAACATTGGGCCGCTAACTAAAGCCATGATCCATGGTGGAAGTTTCAGTTTTGGACATATATCCTCAATCTCATATGAGAAAATTAATTGTTGCTACATGCTTATGCATAAAAGAGGAGTCCATTATCCGTTGTCTATGTTGACCCGGTATGGATGTCTAAGTTGAGAATAATCAATAGCGAGAAATCCAATGCGAGCTTTCTCCTTAGACCTTTGTACAGGGCGGCATAGAGGTACCCCTTTGTGACACTTGGTTAAAACATGTGCATTGCGATAATCCCGGTAATCCAAGCTAATTAGGACAAGGTGCGGGCACTATTAGTATACTATGCATGAGGCTTGCAACTTGTAAGATATAATTTACATGACACATATGCTTTATTACTATCGTTGACAAAATTGTTTCTTGTTTTTAAAACCAAAGCTCTAGCACAAATATAGCAATCGATGCTTTCCTCTTTGAAGGACCATTCTTTTACTTTTATGTTGAGTCAGTTCACCTATCTCTCTCCACCTCAAGAAGCAAACACTTGTGTGAACTTGTGCATTGATTCCTACATACTTGCATATTGCACTTGTTATATTACTTTACATTGACAATATCCATGAGATATATATGTTATAAGTTGAAAGCAACCGCTGAAACTTAATCTTCCTTTGTGTTGCTTCAATACCTTTACTTTGAATTGTTACTTTATGAGTTAACTCTTATGCAAGACTTATTGATGCTTGTCTTGAAGTACTATTCATGAAAAGTCTTTGCTATATGATTCATTTGTTTACTCATGTCATTTACATTGTTTTGATCGCTGCATTCACTACATATGCTTACAATAGTATGATCAAGGTTATGATGGCATGTCACTCCAGAAATTATCTTTGTTTATCGTTTACCTGCTCGGGACGAGCGAAACTAAGCTTGGGGATGCTGATACGTCTCCGACGTATCGATAATTTCTTATGTTCCATGCCACATTATTGATGATATCTACATGTTTTATGCACACTTTATGTCATATTCGTGCATTTTCCGGAACTAATCTATTAACAAGATGCCGAAGTGCCGATTCTTTGTTTTCGTTGTTTTTGGTTTCAGAAATCCTAGTAAGGAAATATTCTCGGAATTGGACGAAATCAACGCCCGGGGTCCTATTTTGCCACGAAGCTTCCGGAAGACCGAAGAGTCAACGAAGTGGGGCCACGAGGTGGCCGGGAGGGCAGGCGGCGCGGCCCTACCCTTGGCCGCGCCGGCCTGTCTCCTGGGCCCCTCGCGACGCCCCCGACCTACCCTTCCGCCTACAAATAGCCTTCGTCGCGAAACCCCCGATGCGAGAGCCACGATACGGAAAACCTTCCGGAGACGCCGCCGCCGCCAATCCCATCTCGGGGGATTCGGAGATCGCCTCCGGCACCCTGCCGGAGAGGGGAATCATCTCCCGGAGGACTCTACGCCGCCATGGTCGCCTCCGGAGTGATGTGTGAGTAGTCTACCCCTGGACTATGGGTCCATAGCGGTAGCTAGATGGTTGTCTTCTCCTCATTGTGCTTAATTGTCGGGTCTTGTGAGCTGCCGAACATGATCAAGATCATCTATCCGTAATTCTATATGTTGTGTTTGTTGGGATCCGATGAATAGAGAATACCATGTTATGTTGATTATCAATTTATATCTATGTGTTGTTTATGATCTTGCATGCTCTCCGTTATTAGTAGAGGCTCCGGCCAAGTTTTTGCTATTAACTCCAAGAGGGGGTATTTATGCTCGATAGTGGGTTCATGTCTCCGTGAATGCAGGGAAGTGACAGAAATCTCTAAGATTATGGATGTCTTGTTGCCACTAGGGATAAAACATTGGTGCTATGTTCGAGGATGTAGTTATCGATTACATTACGCGCAATACTTAATGCAATTGTCCGTTGTTAGCAACTTAATACTTGGAGGGGTTCGGATGATAACTCTGAAGGTGGACTTTTTAGGCATAGATGCATGCTTGGATAGCGGTCTATGTACTTTGTCGTAATGCCCAATTAAATCTCACTATACTCATCATAATATGTATGTGCATGGTCATGCCCTCTTTATTTGTCAATTGCCCAAGCTGTAATTTATTCACCCAACATGCTTGTTTATCTTATGGGAGAGACACCTCTAGTGAGCTGTGGACCCCTGTCCAATTCTCTATACTTGAAATACAATCTCTCGCAATACTTGTTCTACTTGTTTTCTGCAAACAATCATCATCCACACTATACATCTAATCCTTTGTTACAGCAAGCCGGTGAGATTGACAACCTCGTTTGTTTCGTTGGGGCAAAGTACTTGGTTTGTGTTGTGCGGGTTCCACGTTGGCGCCGGAATCCCTGGTGTTGCGCCGCACTACATCTCGCCGCCATCAACCTTCAACGTGCTTCTTGACTCCTCTCTGGTTCGATAAACCTTGGTTTCTACTGAGGGAAACTTGCCGCTGTGCGCATCACACCTTCCTCTTGGGGTTCCCAACGGACGCGTGTCGAACGAAAAGACAATACGTCAACCACGCGCATCAGAGACCAATCAAACAACCTTTGCGGCGTTTTTCGGAGCCAAACCGCAAAGCTATGCTGTCAGAAATCGATCGACCAAGAGAAGCTGGTTTTATCAAGGAGGTGCATACAGAGGCCACATGGGTAGCAAATCCAGTGTTGGTGCCGAAGAAAAACACTAAAGTCCTTCGCATGTGCGTCGATTTTACGTGTCTCAATAAACATTGTCCAAAGGATCACTTTCCCCTCCCAAGGATCGATCAAATTATCGACTCCACGGCAGGATGCGAACGTCTTTCCTTCCTGGATGCATATTCTGGTTATAACCAGATCAGATTAAAGGAAGAAGATGAGGTCAAAACGGCGTTCATCACACCTTATGGCGTGTTTTGCTATAGAACAATGCCTTTTGGTCTGAAAAACGCGGGAGCAACATACCAGAGGATGATGCAGAAGTGCTTAGCGACACAGATTGGGAAAAATGTACAAGTGTACATCGACGATGTCGTCATAACATCAAAAATGGGGACGACGCTAATCGAGGATCTGAAGGAAACCTTCGACAACCTCGACAAGTTCTGCCTCAAACTGAACCCAACGAAGTGTTCCTTTGGCGTCCCTGCAGGAGAACTCCTTGGGTTTCTAGTTTCAGCAAGAGGGATTGAAGCAAATCCCGAAAAAATCCAGGCCATTGTAACAATGAGGAAGCCAACAAAGTTGAAGGAAATACAGCAGCTAACTGGGCGAGTCGCAGCTTTAAGCAGATTCGTTGCCAGGCTAGGAGAAAAAGCGTTACCGTTCTATGCTTTAATCAAGCAAGGAGAGAAATTCCAGTGGAATGAAGAGGCAGATCGAGCCTTCGAGGATCTAAAGCGCACAATTTTGACACCACCAATCTTGGTGGCGCCGAAAGAGAAGGAACCTCTCCTGTTATATATCGCAGCCACACCCCAAGTGGTCAGCACGGCGCTAGTCGTCGAAAGAGAAGAAGAAGGAAAATTCCATGGAGTGCAAAGGCCGGTATATTTCATTAGTGAAGTTTTATCGACTTCAAAACAGCGGTACCCGCAGTACCAGAATATAGCATATGGAGTGATTACAACAGCAAGGAAGTTGCGCCACTATTTTTCGGCACACCCGATAATAGTGGTCAATGAAGCACCTCTATCAAACATACTGAACAATCCAGAAGCTACATGGCGTGTCTCCCTTTGGGGAATAGAACTTTCCCCTCGGGACATCACGTATGAAAAAAGAAAGGCAATCAAGTCGCAAATTCTGCCAGATTTCATTGTAGAGTGGATGGAGCTGCAAAATACAGGACCCCCATATTTGTCAAGAACTTGGACCATGAACTTCGATGGATCCAAGAGAGTAGAAGGAGCTGGTGCAGGGGTGATACTCATATCACCTGAAGGCGACAAATTGAAGTATGTCCTACGGATGACGTTCCCAAACGCATCTAACAACGAAGCAGAATATGAAGCTCTCATACACGGGATGAAGATGGCGAAAGCTTGCGGCATAGCTCGACTAAAAATCTTTGGCGACTCACAATTGGTAGCTCAGCAGGTTATGAACCAATGTGATGCAGTCAATGACAGCATGGTGGCATACAAGGAAGTGTACAACGAGCTTGAGAAGCTGTTTGATGGATGCGAAGTAAATCACATCGGTAGGTCGAGCAATGATGAAGCCGATGTTCTCGCAAACATCGGGTCGCGGTGCCTTCCAATCCCGCCAGGTGTGTTTTGGGAAGAGATAGCTGAGAGATCCACAAAGCCAAAGAAGGCGCAGAAGAAGACGAAGGAGGAGAAAACTTCGGCGCCCCTCAAAGAAGCTCCAGACGAAGAAGTGGACCAGGAGCTGGTGATGATGGTAGAAGTCCCATGGATGCAAGCGTACATATCGTATATCCTAAGGAAAGAAATACCCGACGATCCAGTTGAAGCAAGGCGAGTTATTCGACGATCCAAAGCCTTCACAGTGATCAAATAGGAGTTATACAAGCGAAGTATTTCGGGCGTGCTGCAAAGGTGCGTTACACCCGAAGAAGGAAGGAAAATCTTAAAGGATGTACACGAGGGAATATGTGGTCACCACGCGAGCAGTCGAGCTATTGCGGCCAAGGTTTTTCGGGCTGGATTTTTCGGTTGACGAGCAATCGAGGATGCAAAAGAGATAGTACGAACCTGCGACGCGTGCCAGAGATTCGCCGCAAGACCCCACTCTCCGGCAGCAGAGCTGATGCCAATACCATTGTCTTGGCCCTTTGCTCAATGGGGTCTCAATATGGTGGGGAAATTGCACAAGGCCTCTCCAGGAGGATACGAGTACATGTTGGTTGCTGTCGACAAATTCACCAAGTGGATAGAAGCAAAGCCGATAAATTCACCAGATGCAGCGATAGCAATAAAATTCGTGAAGGACATCGTCTTTCGATTTGGAGTACCTCACAGCATCGTCACAGACAATGGTAGCAACTTCACGTCCAAGGAATTCAAGGCATACTGCGCAGAAGTAGGCATCAAATTACACTTCGCGTCAGTTGGGCACCCGCAAACCAATGGTCAAGTCGAGAAAGCCAATGGTATCATCTGCAATGACATTAAAAAGCGCCTGCTAGGACCGCTTGAAAAGGCTCGACATACCTGGCCAGAAGAATTGCCAAGTGTCCTCTGGAGTATTCGAACAACACCAAATACGGCGACACAAGAAACTCCGTTCTTTTTAGTCCACGGAGCTGAGGCAGTACTACCGATTGAAATAGAGTATGACTCCCCAAGAGTCACAGAGTATGACGAAGAAACTTCAAGAAGAGCTTTGGAGGACGATGTGGATGCACTCGACGAAGCTCGAGATGAAGTACTCTCACGAGTCACCAAGTACCAGCAAGACCTAAAAACTACCACAGTCGACGATTGCGGCCAAGATCTTTCCAAGTCGGGAGATTTGGTCCTACGGCTCAATCAACAAAGTACTGAAAAGCTCGAGTCGCCATGGCTGGGCCCTTACATCGTCACAGAAGTAATCGAAGGAGGAGCGTATAGGATCAAGGACAAGAAGACAGGGGTTCCCGAGAAAAACCCCTGGAACGTGGCGCAGCTCAGGCGTTTCTACGCTTAGAGCCGAAATATAGTCCTCCTTTGTAAAAATACAATGTACTGAAACGCCCGCGAGTTTTCAGACGCACTCTTTTCCTTTTCAGGGCACCGAGTGGGGCTGGAAAGGTTTTTAATGAGGCAGGCTCGCGGTGCTGCAATATAATAAAAGATAGTGATGATATACATCTTTTTTCGTCGACAGGCTCGGGGGCTCATCACCCACGACAACAAAATACATATATTCTCGCAAAACAGTAAATTCTTCGAGACGACAAAATAGTATAAGCTCCAGCCAAAGGCTCGGGGGCTTCGCAATATAGATTACACTTTACAATATAGACAACTTCATCAATACAAAAAATTCGACAAAAAATAGACATAACTTTTCGCAATATAGTACAACTCAGTCAAGGCTAATATACTATCTATGGATAAACCTTTGTTATTTGCAGCGGTTGTCTTGTGCTCAGCATAGCTCCCCTTGACGAAGAATTCAGAATCCATCCGAAGAAGTTCATCCATCATCGCTTCGGCCACGAGAGTCACCATGTCATTGATTTCGTCGATGTTATTCTTTCGTCGCGATTTTTTGGCCGAGCGATCGAGAGACAATCTTCGTCGAGATCTAATTTTGGATGGCAAATATGTATCATGATCATGGCGAATCTTGCTCCAGCAGTCAACTAAGCTCGTACAAAGTTATGAATACGAGGGGCATCTCGAAACTTTTCCATCAATCCAAGAAGAGTATCAGGAGCTTCGTCTCGAGGGAACATGGTTTTGTAAACAAGGGTCAAGGTTCTCGTGCAGAAGTTAAGGAATTCGCGAACCTGACAGGCGCGGTCTTGGAACCTGACAATCTGTTGGGTCCGCTCGGGAGTGGCCCAGAACAGACAGCCGTGGTTAAGAGAAAGGTTAACAAGGAGGTTCGTTCTTACATTCACCCTTTCATCTTCAGCAGCAGCGTCGAGAACAGAACCTATCAAGCGAAAGAACAAGAAATTCAAAAAAAAAGAGGGTACAACAAAAGACAGAAGAAGTTTTGGGTTGAAAAAGTATACCTAACATATCCACACTAGCTTCAGTCATTAGCTCGAGCATACTATTTTCTCAAGTAGTTGCTTTTTCAGCTTCCGAAATAGCAGCTTCCTTGGCAGTTATGGCTTCTTTAGCTTGTTGAAGGGCAATTTTCTCTCTTTCGGATGCTTTACGGGATTGCTCCATCATCGCAAGAGTTTGCTTTTTCATGGACTGAAGTTGTTGGCTAAGTTCTTGCAAATCTTGGGAGGAATGTTTGCTCGAAGAACCTTCGACAAGGTCATCTTCAACAAGTGTTTTCTTCGAGAAGGAGGAAGCAGGAAAAGTATCGGCAGGATGAGGATTTGCGGAGTAGTTATCAAATATCAACTGGAAAAGAAAATTTCAGTATCAATGATCACGCAAAATAGAATTCCATTGATCTTCGGGAAATTTACATAGATATTACAGAAGGGGTCTTCAAAAGGATTACTACGATAGTTGTCGCCAAAGCTACGGTGACGACAACATCAAAAGAAACAGTAAAAATAAAAACAGAAAAAGATAGGGCATTCAACTAGACCTCCGGCTTCGACGAGCTAGGAGTAGAAGTTGGCTTGCATCCAAGATAGGCAAGGATCTTCTTTGAGTTGGGCTTTGAAGCCCTAATCAGCGATTGCCACTTCGTGGTCTCCATCTCCTGCGTGTCGCCAACTTTGGTCCAGTCGATATTTTGCTGGCTGTCAGCAACCAGAGCAATAGTGCTTTCCACGGCGACCTTCATATTTTCTTGGCGAAGCTTTAATCCAAGATCTTCGGCGGGATTGAAGCACTTGGCAAGAGCAAGAAAGGTTGCGGGTTCCTTTTTCTTCGGGAAGAAGTAAGGGTAGAGCCGTGACAATCCTTCCTTGGCCTGATCAATGTCGTCGCGTGCTTCTTCTCCGTGAAACTCAAGGAAAGCAAGTGCGTCAAGAAGAGGATCATTGTCAGGATCTTCAAGTTCATATTCTTGAGATGTTTTCCCTGTCGAGGCAAAAAAAATTATTTGTCAACAAACAAGCAAAGAAAAGCAAGTCCAAAGAATGCAAAATAGCTCGGGCACTTACTGACAAAGCGGCGGCTTTGTGATTCCAAGCGCTTGGTAATCGCTTCTTCACGAGCAGATTGTGCGGTTTTATGCTCGCTCAAAGCAGTCTCGGCGTCATGAAGCCTCTTTTGAAGTTCTTCGACACCAGCAGCGTCGGCCTTGGCCTTGTCAGCCTCTGCCCTAGCCTTACTAGCATCTGATCCGGCCTTCTTACGAGCCTCCTCACTTTGCTCTAATTTTTGAGCAAGTGTGTCGGCACATTTGTTGGCCTCCGCTAGTTTTTCTGCCAAGATAGTCAAATCCAGTCAAAATCACGACAAGAAAGGAGTGAGAAAGGGAAGGGTAAAGAGAAGCAAAAAGACATTACCTTCAGCTTTGCTAGCATACTCGCGGTACCCAACAAATTGGGCACCGAAGCGGATGAATTCCTTAATCAAAGGCTGTTAAAGAAAGATAGAGAAAGAAAGCGTCGGTAGGGGAAAAAGTGCGATAGCACAAAATGAAAAGAAGCAAACAGTGAAAACATCGACAACATCAGAAAGCATTCAAGGACTTACATCATCCAAAAGAGGAGTCGAGGAGCTACCCAATTGTAAGGTAGGCTCTGTGATTGATTCAACCCTCGCCCTTTTTGGTGAAGGGACGAGGGGGCTTGCAGGAGGAGTAGGTGCGTCGGTGTTTTGTTGAGGAGGCGAAGATTCTTCTCCTTCAACTTGCACTTCAGAAACAACTAGAGTATGCGACGTACTCGTTCGAGCAGTCGCATCAATAGCTGGCATTTCTTCCTCGTCACCACTACGATTAAATGGCGACAGTATAAGAAGCAAGATAGACAAAATCTTCAAGTAAAAAAATAGTAAGAAACAAGGGGTGACTTACGAACTGACGAGGGCGTCAAGGTATGGATCAAAAGCTGCCTTCCGATTTGAAGGAGCAGCTTCTTCGGCTTTGGAGGTGCCGGAATCTTCGACGTCCGTCCTCTTCCTTTTGTTCTTTGGAGAAACGAGCGAGGAGGAGGAGAGTGTGCCGATGTGGTAGCCTCGAGCCAGCCTCCTTTTCAGAGGATCCCGCAGATTTTCGAGAACCTGCGGGTTCACTATCAGGGCAAGGAGCATCTTGGTTGTCATCAGTGACAACGGCTCGTTCTTCGACTTCTCCACCTTCAGGAAGGGGAGGAAGAGAGACAAGATCTGGATGGTTCTATAAGAAAACAAAGGGGATGTCAATAAAAGAGTTATGCAAAGGATGTCAAACAAAAATGAGCAAGTCGACAAAGGTTACCTTGGGAAGCGCATTGGTGGCGCTATATGGTTTTACGCGACAAGAAGAGGGGACAGCATCTTTCTTGCTGAGGGAGGAGATTTTCCGGATAAGTTTTTCTAAATCCTTGACCGACAAATCCACTGACAGCCGATCCACATCATTGTCGCCAGCATACTTCCAGAGGGGATTTTTGCGAGCCTGCAGAGGCTGCACTCTGATCCTAAGGAAATATGCCGTGATTTGGATACCCGACAGTTCTTTACCGCGGGTGCTTTGGAGCTCGTGGATGCGGGCCATCAGCGCCTCCGTCGCCGTTTTTTCTTCATCGGTAGCTTCTGCATCCCAGGAGCGGCGGCGATAGATTTTCTCGGCACCATCAAAAGGAGGGATGTTGTCTTCAGCACACCCATGATTCTCCTCGTGGATGTACATCCATTTTTTGCGCCACCCTTGAACTGAGTCAGGGAATTTGACATCGAAGTACTCGACATCAGGGCGAACACAGATAACAATGCCGCTGATATGTCTCCGACGTATCGATAATTTCTTATGTTCCATGCCACATTATTGATGATATCTACATGTTTTATGCACACTTTATGTCATATTCGTGCATTTTCTGGAACTAACCTATTAACAAGATGCCGAAGTGCCAGTTGCTATTTTCTGCTGTTTTTGGTTTCGAAATCCTAGTAAAGAAATATTCTCGGAATTGGACGAAATCAACGCCCAGGGTCCTATTTTGCCACGAAGCTTCCAGAAGACCGAAGAGGAGACGAAGTGGGGCCACGAGGTGGCCACACCCTAGGGCGGCGCGGCCCAGGTCTTGGCCGCGCCGACCTGTAGTGTGGCCCCTCGTGTGGCCCCCGACCTGCCCTTCCGCCTACAAATAGCCTTCGTCGCGAAACCCCCGCACCGAGAGCCACGATACGGAAAAACTTCCGGAGACGCCGCCGCCGCCAATCCCATCTCGGGGGATTCGGAGATCGCCTCCGGCACCCTGCCGGAGAGGGGAATCATCTCCCGGAGGACTCTACGCCGCCATGGTCGCCTCCGGAGTGATGAGTGAGTAGTCTACCCCTGGACTATGGGTCCATAGCGAGTAGCTAGATGGTTGTCTTCTCCCCATTGTGCTTAATTGTCGGGTCTTGTGAGCTGCCGAACATGATCAAGATCATCTATCTGTAATTCTATATGTTGTGTTTGTTGGGATCCGATGAATAGAGAATACTTGTTATGTTGATTATCAATTTATGTCTATGTGTTGTTTATGATCTTGCATGCTCTCCGTTACTTGTAGATGCTCTGGCCAAGTAGATGCTTGTAACTCCAAGAGGGAGTATTTATGCTCGATAGTGGGTTCATGTCTCCGTGAATGCGGGAAGTGACAGAAATCTCTAAGATTATGGATGTGCTATTGCCACTAGGGATAAAACATTGGTGCTATGTTCAAGGATGTAGTTACTAATTACATTACGCTCAATACTTAATGCAATTGTCTGTTGTTAGCAACTTAATACTGGAGGGGGTTCGGATGATAACTTTGAAGGTGGACTTTTTAGGCATAGATGCATGCTTGGATAGCGGTCTATGTACTTTGTCGTAATGCCCAATTAAATCTCACTATACTCATCATAATATGTATGTGCATGGTCATGCCCTCTTTATTTATCAATTGCCCAAGCTGTAATTTGTTCACCCAACATGCTTGTTTATCTTATGGGAGAGACACCTCTAGTGAGCTTGTGGACCCCGGTCCAATTCTCTATACTTGAAATACAATCTACTGCAATACTTGTTCTCTTGTTTTACGCAAACAATCATCATCCACACTATACATCTAATCCTTTGTTACAGCAAGCCGGTGAGATTGACAACCTCGCTGTTTCGTTGGGGCAAAGTACTTGGTTTGTGTTGTGCGGGTTCCACGTTGGCGCCGAAATCCCCGGTGTTGCTCCGCACTACATCTCGCCGCCATCAACCTTCAACGTGCTTCTTGGCTCCTACTGGTTCGATAAACCTTGGTTTCATGCGAGGAAAACTTGCCGCTGTACGCATCACACCTTCCTCTTGGGGTTCCCAACGGACGCGTGCTGTACGCGTATCAAGCACTTTTACGGCGCCGTTGCCGGGAGATCAAGACACGCTGCAAGGGGAGTCTCCACATCCCAATCTCTTTACTTTGTTTTTGTCTTGCTTAGTTTTATTTACTACTTTGTTTGCTGCACTAAATCAAAATACAAAAAAATTAGTTGCTAGTTTTACTTTATTTGCTATCTTGTTTGCTATATTAAAAACACAAAAAAATTGGTTACTTGCATTTACTTTATCTAGTTTGCTTTATTTACTACTGCTAAAATGAGTAATCCTGAAGTTGAAGTTCGTACGTTTAAGCAACGAGGGGGAGAATGTTTAAGAGATGCTTGGTATAGAATTAGTGATGCCCATAATAGGTGCACTAAGAAACACTCCACCACTATCTTACTCAGGAATTTTTATGTTGGTATCTCTAGCTGGAATAGGTATGTTCTTGATAGTCTCGCGAAAGGTAACTTCCTAAGTACTCCTGCATTAGAAGCTAGTTGCATTATTGAGAGTCTATTTGGGATACCCCCTGTTGATGAAGTTAAAACTGAAATCTCTCTCGAAGATGTTATGAAAAAATTGGAAACCATAGAGAAATTTTTTCCAAGTGTTGCAACTAAATTGGAAATGTTACTTGATAAAACTGATGAACTTGATAAATCCTTAGGAGGAATTGATGAAAGAATTAGTGTCCTAGGAACTTGTGCTGTCCATGATGATCAAATCAATAGGATTGACAAACTTGAAAAAGCTATGGGAACCTTGGGTTCAACATTTTCTTCTCTTAAATATAAGGAGAAAGCTTATGTGGGTAAGGAGCAAAAGTTTATGTATGTCTCTAAAGTGCCTAAACCAAAGAAGTATTATTATAGGCCTAAAATTGACAAAGCCCTTAGTACCACTACGGATGGGGGAGCTCATGATAACGATGCACCATCTCTTGATAATACTTGATACACACTTTCGCGCCTAGCTGAAAGGCGTTAAAGAAAAGCGCTTATGGGAGACAACCCATGTTTTTACTACAGTACTTTGTTTTTATTTTGTGTCTTGGAAGTTGTTTACTACTGTAGCAACCTCTCCTTATCTTAGTTTAGTGTTTTGTTGTGCCAAGTAAAGTCGTTGATAGTAAAGTTCATACTAGATTTGGATTACTGCGCAGAAACAGATTTCTTTGCTGTCACGAATCTGGGCTGTTTTCTCTGTAGGTAACTCAGAAAATTATGCCAATTTACGTGAGTGATCCTCAGATATGTACGCAACTTTCATTCAATTTGAGCATTTTCATTTGAGCAAGTCTGGTGCCTCGATAAAATTCGTCAATACGAACTGTTCTGTTTTGACAGATTCTGCCTTTTATTTCGCATTGCCTGTTTTGTTATGTTCGATGGATATCTTTGATTCCATTGACTTTCAGTAGCTTTGTGCAATGTCCAGAAGTGTTAAGAATGATTATGTCACCTCTGAACATGTTATATTTTGATTGTGCACTAACCCTCTAATGAGTTGTTCTAAGTTTGGTGTGGAGGAAGTTTTCAAGGATCAAGAGAGGGAGTATGATACAACATGATCAAGGAGAGTGAAAGCTCTAAGCTTGGGGATGCCCCGGTGGTTCACCCCTGCATATATCAAGAAGACTCAAGCGTCTAAGCTTGGGGATGCCCAAGGCATCCCCTTCTTCATCGACAACATTATCGGGTTCCTCCCCGAAACTATATTTTTATTCCATCACATCTTATGTGCTTTTCTTGGAGCGTCGGTTTGTTTTTGTTTTTGTTTTGTTTGAATAAAATGGATCCTAGCATTCACTTTGTGGGAGAGAGACACGCTCCGCTGTAGCATATGGACAAGTATGTCCTTAGGCTCTACTCATAGTATTCATGGCGAAGTTTCTTCTTCGTTAAATTGTTATATGGTTGGAATTGGAAAATGATACATGTAGTAAATTGCTATAAATGTCTTGGATAATGTGATACTTGGCAATTGTTGTGCTCATGTTTAAGCTCTTGCATCATATACTTTGCACCCATTAATGAAGAAATACATAGAGCATGCTAAAATTTGGTTTGCATATTTGGTTTCTCTAAGGTCTAGATAATTTCTAGTATTGAGTTTGAACAACAAGGAAGACGGTGTAGAGTCTTATAATGTTTTCAATATGTCTTTTATGTGAGTTTTGCTGCACCGCTTCATCCTTGTGTTTGTTTCAAATAGCCTTGCTAGCCTAAACCTTGTATCGAGAGGGAATACTTCTCATGCATCCAAAATACTTGAGCCAACCACTATGCCATTTGTGTCCACCATACCTACCTACTACATGGTATTTCTCCGCCATTCCAAAGTAAATTGCTTGAGTGCTACCTTTAAATTTCCATCCTCCACCTTTACAATATATAGCTCATGGGACAAATAGCCTAAAAACTATTGTGGTATTGAATATGTACTTATGCACTTTATCTCTTATTAAGTTGCTCGTTGTGCGATAACCATGTTCATTGGGGACGCCATCAACTACTCTTTGTTGAATTTCATGTGAGTTGCTATGCATGTTCGTCTTGTCTGAAGTAAGAGCGATCTACCACCTTATGGTTAGAGCATGCATATTGTTAGAGAAGAACATTGGGCCGCTAACTAAAGCCATGATCCATGGTGGAAGTTTCGAGTTTTGGACAATATCCTCAATCTCAAATGAGAAAATTAATTGTTGTTACATGCTTATGCATAAAAGAGGAGTCCATTATCTCGTTGTCTATGTTGTCCCGGTATGGATGTCTAAGTTGAGAATAATCAATAGCGAGAAATCCAATGCGAGCTTTCTCCTTAGACCTTTGTACGGGCGGCATAGAGGTACCCCTTTGTGACACTTGGTTAAAACATGTGCATTGCGATGATCCCGGTAGTCCAAGCTAATTAGGACAAGGTGCGGGCACTATTAGTATACTATGCATGAGGCTTGCAACTTGTAAGATATAATTTACATGATACATATGCTTTATTACTACCGTTGACAAAATTGTTTCTTGTTTTCAAAATCAAAGCTCTAGCACAAATATAGCAATCGATGCTTTTCCTCTTTGAAGGACCATTCTTTTACTTTTATTGTTGAGTCGGTTCACCTATTTCTCTCCACCTCAAGAAGCAAACACTTGTGTGAACTGTGCATTGATTCCTACATATTTGCATATTGCACTTATTATATTACTCTATGTTGACAATATCCATGAGATATACATGTTACAAGTTGAAAGCAACCGCTGAAACTTAATCTTCCTTTGTGTTGCTTCAATGCTTTTACTTTGAATTATTGCTTTATGAGTTAACTCTTATGCAAGACTTATTGATGCTTGTCTTGAAGTACTATTCATGAAAAGTCTTTGCTATATGATTCACTTGTTTACTCATGTCATATACATTGTTTTGATCGCTGCATTCACTACATATGCTTTACAAATAGTATGATCAAGGTTATGATGGCATGTCACTCCAGAAATTATCTTTGTTTATCGTTTTACCTGCTCGGGACGAGCGAGAACTAAGCTTAGGGATGCTGATACGTCTCCGACGTATCGATAATTTCTTATGTTCCATGCCACATTATTGATGATATCTACATGTTTTATGCACACTTTATGTCATATTCGTGCATTTTCGGAACTAACCTATTAACAAGATGCCGAAGTGCCGATTGTTGTTTTACTCGCTGTTTTTGGTTTCGAAATCCTAGTAAAGAAATATTCTCGGAATTGGACGAAATCAACGCCCGGGGTCCTATTTTGCCACG
>NC_061509.1:142992394-143072569 GCF_022539505.1 Lolium rigidum | reverse complement strand
GTAGCACTCAAGCAATTTACTTTGGAATGGCAGAAAATACCATGTAGTAGGTAGGTATGGTGGACACAAATGGCATAGTGGTTGGCTCAAGTATTTTGGATGCATGAGAGGTAATCCCTCTCGATACAAGGTTATGCTAGCAAGGCTTATTTGAAACAAACACAAGGATGAACCGGTGCAGCAAAACTCACATAAAAGACATATTGTAAACATTATAAGAATCTACACCGTCTTCCTTGTTGTTCAAACTCAATACTAGAAATTATCTAGACCTTAGAGAGACCAAATATGCAAACCAAATTTTAGCATGCTCTATGTATTTCTTCATTAATGGGTGCAAAGCATATGATGCAAGAGCTTAAACATGAGCACAACAATTGCCAAGTATCACATTACCCAAGACATTTATAGCAATTACTACATGTATCATTTTCCAATTCCAACCATATAACAATTTAACGAAGAAGAAACTTCGCCATGAATACTATGAGTAGAGCCTAAGGACATACTTGTCCATATGCTACAGCGGAGCGTGTCTCTCTCCCATAAAGTGAATGCTAGGATCCATTTTATTCAAACAAAACAAAAAACAAAAACAAACCGACGCTCCAAGCAAAGCACATAAGATGTGATGGAATAAAAATATAGTTTCAGGGGAGGAACCTGATAATGTTGTCGATGAAGAAGGGAATGCCTTGGGCATCCCCAAGCTTAGACGCTTGAATCTTCTTAGAATATGCAGGGGTGAACCACCGGGGCATCCCCAAGCTTAGAGCTTTCACTCTCCTTGATCATAGTATGCATCATCCTCCTCTCTTGATCCTTGAAAACTTCCTCCACACCAAACTCGAAACAACTCATTAGAGGGTTAGTGCACAATAAAAATTAACATATTCAGAGGTGACACAATCATTCTTAACACTTCTGGACATTGCATAAAGCTACTGGACATTCATGGATCAAAGAAATTCATCCAACATAGCAAAAGAGGCAATGCGAAATAAAAGGCAGAATCTGTCAAAACAGAACAGTTCGTATTGACGAATTTTATCGAGGCACCAGACTTGCTCAAATGAAAATGCTCAAATTGAATGAAAGTTGCGTACATATCTGAGGATCACTCACGTAAATTGGCATAATTTTCTGAGTTACTTACAGAGAAAACAGCCCAGATTCGTGACAGCAAAGAAATCTGTTTCTGCGCAGTAATCCAAATCTAGTATGAACTTTACTATCAACGACTTTACTTGGCACAACAAAACACTAAACTAAGATAAGGAGAGGTTGCTACAGTAGTAAGACAACTTCCAAGACACAAAATAAAAACAAAGTACTGTAGTAAAAACATGGGTTGTCTCCCATAAGCGCTTTTCTTTAACGCCTTTCAGCTAGGCGCAGAAAGTGTGTATCAAGTATTATCAAGAGATGATGCGTCGGCATTCTTACCAGGGGTGTTGCTCTTACCTTTCTTACTCTTATTCCTACTCTTTGGTCTAGGGAATACATGACCGCATCCGGGTGTAGAGGTAAAATTTAGAGTGCCTTTCCCAACATCTATGACTGCTCCCATGAGTTTCAGCAGGGATCTTCCAAGCGTGATTTGTCCTGTCCCTACACATTCAATAACGAGATAATCAGTGGATACCGTCCTTCCAAGAAAGGTTGTGAAAACACCTTCAGCTACACCCTTAGGAATTACAATAGAGTTATCCGTAAGAGTTATTTCTTCTCCCCCTTCAGTAAGTCCCCAAAGTGTCAAAGATTTATAAATTTTTTCAGGCATGAGGCAAAACTCGGACATAATATCACAACGAGCAGGAAAAGTTTCACCACCAATAGTAGCTTTAACGGTAGGCACCCACATTGAAGGTTCGAAGTTAATGGAACATAATCATAGTATTCGCGAATTCGGTTATACACTTCTTTTAAACAGGATATATTTGTTTCAATAGTGTTTAATCTATTATGCATGCTAGCATGAGATGGATCAAAATTATTATCGGAGCTAAATGATGTAATCAATTTCCTTATGGCATTAAAAGCTTGATCCCCATCACAATGAAGGAAATCTCCTCCCACTACAGCATCTAAGGCATATCTATAGCGAAGAATAAGCCCGAAATAGAAATTACTAAGAAGCAAACTTAAGGTCATTTTAGGTTCAGTTTTACTATAAGCATCAAAAATTCTAGACCATGCTTCTTTAAAATTCTCTTCACCTCCTTGTTTAAAAGTGAAGATCGATTCCTCAGGTGATAGAGTAACAACTACGGGACTAGACATGATAATAAAGTAAATACAAGTAACTATTTTTTTTTGTGTTTTTGATATAGCAAACAAGATAGCAAATAAAGTAAAACTAGCAACTAATTTTTTTGTATTTTGATTTAGTGCAGCAAACAAAGTAGTAAATAAAACTAAGCAAGACAAAAACAAAGTAAAGAGATTGGGAAGTGGAGACTCCCCTTGCAGCGTGTCTTGATCTCCCCGGCAACGGCGCCAGAAAAAGAGCTTGATACGCGTACAACACGCGTCCGTTGGGAACCCCAAGAGGAAGGTGTGATGCGTACAGCGGCAAGTTTTCCTCGGTATGAAACCAAGGTTTATCGAACCAGCAGGGAGCCAAGAAGCACGTTGAAGGTTGATGGCGGCGGGATGTAGTGCGGCGCAACACCAGGGATTCCGGCGCCAACGTGGAACCTGCACAACACAACCAAAGTACTTTGCCCCAACGAAACAGATGAGGTTGTCAATCTCACCGGCTTGCTGTAACAAAGGATTAGATGTATAGTGTGGATGATGATTGTTTGCGGAAAACAAGTAGAACAAGTATTGCAGTAGATTGTATTTCAGTATAGAGAATTGGACCGGGGTCCACAGTTCACTAGAGGTGTCTCTCCCATAAGATAAACAGCATGTTGGGTGAACAAATTACAGTTGGGCAATTGACAAATAAAGAGGGCATGACCACGCACATACATATTATGATGAGTATAGTGAGATTTAATTGGGCATTACGACAAAGTACATAGACCGCTATCCAGCATGCATCTATGCCTAAAAAGTCCACCTTCAGGTTATCTTCCGAACCCCCTCCAGTATTAAGTTGCTAACAACAGACAATTGCATTAAGTATTGCGCGTAATGTAATCAGTGACTACATCCTTGAACATAGCACCAATGTTTTATCCCTAGTGGCAACAAGCACATCCATAACCTTAGAGGTTCTTGTCACCCCTCCGCATTCACGGAGACATGAACCCACTATCGAGCATAAATACTCCCTCTTGGAGTTACAAGCATCAACTTGGCCAGAGCATCTACTAATAACGGAGAGCATGCAAGATCATAAACAACACATAGACATAACTTTGATAATCAACATAACAAGTATTCTCTATTCATCGGATCCCAACAAACGCAACATATAGAATTACGTGATAGATGATCTTGATCATGTTAGGCAGCTCACAAGATCCGACAATTAAGCACAATGGGGAGAAGACAACCATCTAGCTACTGCTATGGACCCATAGTCCAGGGGTAGACTACTCACACATCACTCCGGAGGCGACCATGGCGGCGTAGAGTCCTCCGGGAGATGATTCCCCTCTCCGGCAGGGTGCCGGAGGCGATCTCCTAAATCCCCCGAGATGGGATTGGCGGCGGCGGCGTCTCTGGAAGGTTTTCGTATCGTGGCTCTCGGTACTGGGGGTTTCGCGATGGAGGCTTTAAGTAGGCGGAAGGGCAGGTCAGGAGGCGGCACGAGGGGCCCACACCATAGGGCCGCGCGGCCAAGGGGGGCCGCGCCGCCCTAGGGTGTGGCCACCTCGTGGCCCCACTTCGTCTCCTCTTCGGTCTTCTGGAAGCTTCGTGGCAAAATAGGACCCTGGGCGTTGATTTCGTCCAATTCCGAGAATATTTCGTTACTAGGATTTCGAAACCAAAAACAGCGAGAAAACAAGAATCGGCACTTCGGCATCTTGTTAATAGGTTAGTTCCAGAAAATGCACGAATATGACATAAAGTGTGCATAAAACATGTAGATAACATCAATAATGTGGCATGGAACATAAGAAATTATCGATACGTTGGAGACGTATCACTGGGCTGTTCAGTTGCGAGCCTGGAGTTCAACTGACACGGCAGTCGACTCAAAGCATCCGCTACCACATTGGCCTTGCCGGGGTGGTAGTGAATCTCCATGTCATAATCCTTGATCAATTCGATCCATCGGCGTTGTCTCATGTTCAGCTCCTTCTGGGTGAATATGTATTTGAGGCTCTTGTGGTCGGAGTAGATCTCGCATCGATTACCCATGAGGTAATGACGCCAAACTTTCAAGGCTAAGACCACGGCTGCAAGCTCGAGGTCATGGGTTGGGTAATTTTGTTCATGTTGCTTTAGCTGTCTTGAAAGGTAGGATACAACCTTGCCTTCTTGCATAAGCACACATCCAAGACCAGTCTTGGAGGCGTCGCAATATACGTCAAAGGGCTTTGCAATATCGGGCATGATCAGGATTGGGGCTGTTGTCAGCCTACTCTTGAGCTGTTGAAAGCTCTCTTCACATTTGTTGGTCCACTCAAACTTTCTATCCTTCTTCAGCAACTGGGTCATTGGTCGAGCGATGCTCGAAAAGCCTTCTACAAATCTGCGGTAATATCCGGCTAATCCAAGAAAAGCGCGGACCTCGGTTTGGGTGGTTGGGGCTTGCCATTCCATAACAGTTTTGATCTTGGCGGGATCTACGGCAATTCCTCCTGCAGACAAGATGTGTCCCAGGAATCCAACTTCTTCCAACCAAAACTCACACTTGCTGAACTTGGCATACAACTTGTGCTGTCTAAGGGTTTCTAGGACAATCTCCAAATGCTGTTCATGCTCCTCTTCGGACTTGGAGTAGACGAGAATGTCGTCGATGAAGACAACGACAAACTTGTCCAAAAAGTTCATGAAGATCTTATTCATGAGATTCATGAAATAAGCGGGGGCATTGGTCAGTCCAAACGACATGACGTTGTACTCGTACAACCCATATCTAGTGGTGAAGGCAGTTTTTGGAATGTCGGTGGCTCGGATCTTTAGCTGATGGTATCCAGTTCTAAGGTCGATCTTGGAGAAAACTTTAGCTCCGGTGAGTTGATCAAACAAGTCTTCTATCTTGGGTAGGGGGTATTTGTTTTTGATGGTGACATCGTTAAGCTTACGATAGTCCGTACATAAACGATTTGCACCATCCTTCTTGTCCACAAACAAGACGGGGGATCTCCAGGGGGATGCACTAGGTCTAATCAGACCTTTGGCCAACATATCATCTATCTGTTTTTTCAGCTCCACAAGCTCGGTTGCGTTCATGCTGTAGCCTCTCTGGGCTATGGGTCCAGTTCCGGGGATTAACTCGATGATGAACTCGATATCCCGATCCGGGGGCATACCGGGTAGATCATCCGGAAACACATCAGGGTAGCGACAAACGACCCTGATTTGATCCAGAGTTGGCTTGGATACACTTTGGTTGTAGGTAAATTTTCTGGGTAGTTTTTCAGAGACGTGCTCTACTACGATACCGGTGCTGCTAGTCATGGTTATGGCTTTCTTGGCACAGTCTATCAATCCATTGTGTTTTGACATCCAGTCCATTCCTAGGACGACTTCCAAACCTTTGGTTCCCAGAATGATTAGTTTGGCATAGAAATCTACATCATGGATTTTGATTGGTACATTTTTGCAAAATTTTCTGGCTTTGGTGGCTGATCCGGGAATTTGAACTATCATAACATGCTTCAAACTGAGTGGTTTAATTTTACTTGTTGATGCAAAGTCTTCGGTGACAAAAGAATGAGATGCTCCGGAATCAAACAACACTCTGGCAGGGATGTGGTTGACAGAAAACATACCCAGTACAACATCTGGTGCTTCCTGGGCTTCTTCCGCGTTCATGTGGTAGAGGCGGCCGTTGCAGTTATTGGGGTTGTTGGGGCGAACTTCTTGCCGGTGGAGTGATACGCGTACAGCACGCGTCCGTTGGGAACCCCAAGAGGAAGGTGTGATGCGTACAGCGGCAAGTTTTCCCTCAGTATGAAACCAAGGTTTAATCGAACCAGTAGGAGTCAAGAAGCACGTTGAAGGTTGATGGCGGCGAGATGTAGTGCGGCGCAACACCAGGGATTCCAGCGCCAACGTGGAACCTGCACAACACAAACCAAGTACTTTGCCCCAACGAAACAGTGAGGTTGTCAATCTCACCGGCTTGTCTGTAACAAAGGATTAGATGTATAGTGTGGATGATGATTGTTTGCAGAGAACGAGTAGAACAAGTATTGCGATAGATTGTATTTCAAGTATAAAGAATTGGACCGGGGTCCACAGTTCACTAGAGGTGTCTCTCCCATAAGATAAATAGCATGTTGGGTGAACAAATTACGGTTGGGCAATTGACAAATAAAGAGGGCATGACCATGCACATACATATTATGATGAGTATTGTGAGATTTAATTGGGCATTATGACAAAGTACATAGACCGCTATCCAGACATGCATCTATGCCTAAAAAGTCCACCTTCAGGTTATCATCCGAACCCCTCCAGTATTAAGTTGCTAACAACAGACAATTGCATTAAGTATTGCGCGTAATGTAATCAATAACTACATCCTCGGACATAGCATCAATGTTTTATCCCTAGTGGCAATAGCACATCCATAACCTTAGAGGTTTCTGTCACTCCCCCCATTCACGGAGACATGAACCCACTATCGAGCATAAATACTCCCTCTTGGAGTTAAGAGTAAAAACTTGGCCGAGCCTCTACTAATAACGGAGAGCATGCAAGATCATAAACAACACATAGATATAAATTGATAATCAACATAACATAGTATTCTCTATTCATCGGATCCCAACAAACACAACATATAGCATTACAGATAGATGATCTTGATCATGTTCGGCAGCTCACAAGATCCGACAATGAAGCATAATGAGGAGAAGACAACCATCTAGCTACGGCTATGGACCCATAGTCCAGGGGTGAACTACTCACTCATCACTCCGGAGGCGACCATGGCGGTGTAGAGTCCTCCGGGAGATGATTCCCCCCTCCGGCAGGGTGCCGGAGGCGATCTCCTGAATCCCCCGAGATGGGATTGGCGGCGGCGGCGTCTCTGGAAGATTTTCCGTATCGTGGCTCTATGTACTGGGGGTTTCACGACGAAGGCTATTTGTAGGCGGAAGGGTAGGTCAAGGGGCGTCACGAGGGGCCCAGGAGACAGGCCGGCGCGGCCAAGGGCTGGGCCGCGCCGCCCTACCTCCTGGCCACCTCGTGGCCCCACTTCGTTGACTCTTCGGTCTTCTGGAAGCTTCGTGTGAAAATAGGCCCCTGGGCGTTGATTTCGTCCAATTCCGAGAATATTTCCTTACTAGGATTTCTGAAACCAAAAATAGCAGAAAACAACAACTGGCTCTACGGCATCTTGTTAATAGGTTAGTTCCAGAAAATGCATAAATATGATGTAAAGTATGCATAAAACATGTAGATATCATCAATAATGTGGCATGGAACATAAGAAATTATCGATACGTCGGAGACGTATCAGCATCCCCAAGCTTAGTTTCCGCTCGTCCCGAGCGGTGTAAACGATAACAAAGATAATTTCTGGAGTGACATGCCATCATAACCTTGATCATACTATTGTAAGCATATGTAATGAATGCAGCGATCAAAACAATGTAAATGACATGAGTAAACAAATGAATCATATAGCAAAGACTTTTCATGAATAGTACTTCAAGACAAGCATCAATAAGTCTTGCATAAGAGTTAACTCATAAAGAAATAATTCAAAGTAAAGGTATTGAAGCAACACAAAGGAAGATGAAGTTTCAGCGGTTGCTTTCAACTTATAACATGTATATCTCATGGATATTGTCAATGTAAAGTAATATAACAAGTGCAATATGCAAGTATGTAGGAATCAATGCACAGTTCACACAAGTGTTTGCTTCTTGAGGTGGAGAGAGATAGGTGAACTGACTCAACATAAAAATAAAAGAATGGTCCTTCAAAGAGGAAAGCATCGATTGCTATATTTGTGCTAGAGCTTTGGTTTTGAAAACAAGAAACAATTTTGTCAACGGTAGTAATAAAGCATATGTGTTATGTAAATTATATCTTACAAGTTGCAAGCCTCATGCATAGTATACTAATAGTGCCCGCACCTTGTCCTAATTAGCTTGGATTACCGGGATTATCGCAGTGCACATGTTTTAACCAAGTGTCACAAAGGGATACCTCTATGCCGCCTGTACAAAGGTCTAAGGAGAAAGCTCGCATTGGATTTCTCGCTATTGATTATTCTCAACTTAGACATCCATACCGGGACAACATAGACAACAAATAATGGACTCCTCTTTTATGCATAAGCATGTAGCAACAATTAATTTTCTCATATGAGATTGAGGATATTTGTCCAAAACTGAAACTTCCACCATGGATCATGGCTTTAGTTAGCGGCCCAATGTTCTTCTCTAACATTATGCAATGCTCTAACCATTTTAGTGGTAAATCTCCCTTACTTCGGACAAGACGAACATGCATAGCAACTCACATGATATTCAACAAAGAGTAGTTGATGGCGTCCCCAGGAACATGGTTATCGCACAACAAGCAACTTAATAAGAGATAAAGTGCATAAGTACATATTCAATACCACAATAGTTTTTAGGCTCTTTGTCCCATGAGCTATATATTGCAAAGGTGAAGAATGGAAATTTAAAGGTAGCACTCAAGCAATTTACTTTGGAATGGCGGAGAAATACCATGTAGTAGGTAGGTATGGTGGACACAAATGGCATAGTGGTTGGCTCAAGTATTTTGGATGCATGAGAAGTATTCCCTCTCGATACAAGGCTTAGGCTAGCAAGGCTTATTTGAAACAAAAACAAGGATGAAGCGGTGCAGCAAAACTCACATAAAAGACATATTGTAAACATTATAAGACTCTACACCGTCTTCCTTGTTGTTCAAACTCAATACTAGAAATTATCTAGACCTTAGAGAGACCAATTATGCAAACCAAATTTTAGCATGCTCTATGTATTTCTTCATTAATGGGTGCAAAGTATATGATGCAAGAGCTTAAACATGAGCACAACAATTGCCAAGTATCACATTATCCAAGACATTATAGCAATTACTACATGTATCATTTTCCAATTCCAACCATATAACAATTTAACGAAGAAGAAACTTCGCCATGAATATTATGAGTAAAGCCTAAGGACATATTTGTCCATATGCAACAGCGGAGCGTGTATCTCTCCCACACAAAGAATACTAGGATCCATTTTATTCAAACAAAACAAAAACAAAAACAAACCGACGCTCCAAGCAAAGCACATAAGATGTGATGGAATAAAAATATAGTTTCAGGGGAGGAACCTGATAATTTGTCGATGAAGAAGGGGATGCCTTGGGCATCCCCAAGCTTAGATGCTTGAGTCTTCTTGAAATATGCAGGGATGAACCACCGGGGCATCCCCAAGCTTAGAGCTTTCACTCCTCTTGATCATAGTATATCATCCTCCTCTCTTGACCCTTGAAAACTTCCTCCACACCAAACTCAAAACAAACCCATTAGAGGGTCAGTGCATAATCAAAAACTCACATGTTCAGAGGTGACACAATCATTTTTAACACTTATGGACATTGCCCAAAGCTACTGGAAGTCAATGGAACAAAGAAATCCATCCCACATAGCAAAAGAAGCAATGCGAAATAAAAGGCAGAATCTGTCAAAACAGAACAGTCCGTAAAGACGAATTTTATTGAGGCACCAGACTTACTCAAATGAAAATTCTCAAATTGAATGAATGTTGCGTACATATCTGAGGATCACTCACGTAAATTGACATAATTTTATGAGTTACCTACAGAGAATTTTGCCCAGATTCGTGACAGCAAAGAAATCTGTTTCTGCGCAGTAATCCAAATCTAGTATGAACCTTACTATCAAAGACTTTACTTGGCACAATAATGCAATAAAATAAAGATAAGTAAAGGTTGCTACAGTAGTAACAACTTCCAAGACAAAAATATAAAACAAAATTACTGTAGCAAAATAAACACATGGGTTATCTCCCAAGAAGTTCTTTCTTTATAGCCATTAAGATGGGCTCAGCAGTTTTAATGATGCACTCGCAAGAAATAGTATTTGAAGCAAAAGAGAGCATCAAGAAGCAAATTCAAAACACATTTAAGTCTAACATGCTTCCTATGCATAGGAATCTTGTAAATAAACAAGTTCATGAAGAGCAAAATAACAAGCATAGGAAGATAGAACAAGTGTAGTTTCAAAAATTTCAGCACATAGAGAGGTGTTTTAGTAACATGAAAATTTCTACAACCATATTTTCCTCTCTCATAATAACTTTCAGTAGCATCATGAGCAAACTCAACAATATAACTATCACGTAAAGCATTCTTATCATGAGTCTCATGCATAAAATTATTACTCTCCACATAAACATAATCAATTTTATTAGTTGTAGTGGGAGCAAATTCAACAAAGTGGCTATCATCATATATAGGAGGCATATTGTAATCATAAAATAAAATTTTCTCCTCAATGCTTGGGGGACTAAAAGATCATGCTCATCAAAGCCAGCTTCCCCAAGCTTAGAATTTTTCATAGCATTAGCAACAATGGTGTTCAAAGCATTCATAGTAATAACATTCCCATTAGTATGCATATAAAGTTCCATGGGTTTTTTAATTCTCTCTTCAAACACATCATGTCCTAATTCAAGATAAAGTTCATAAAGATCTCTCATATTTTTGTTGTTTTCCATAATGCTTAACTAGTGAAATAAAAACATGCATGATATTAAGTAAAGTAAAACAAGTAACTAATTTTTTGTGTTTTTAATATAGAGTGCAAGAGAGCAAATAAAGTAAAACTAGCAACTAATTTTTTTGTATTTTGATTTAGTGCAGCAAACAAAGTAGTAAATAAAATAAAGCAAGACAAAAACAAAGTAAAGAGATTGGGATGTGGAGACTCCCCTTGCAGCGTGTCTTGATCTCCCCGACAACGGCGCCAGAAAAAGAGCTTGATACGCGTACAGCACGCGTCCGTTGGGAACCCGAAGAGGAAGGTGTGATGCGTACAGCGGCAAGTTTTCCCTCAGTATGAAACCAAGGTTTAATCGAACCAGTAGGAGTCAAGAAGCACGTTGAAGGTTGATGGCGGCGAGATGTAGTGCGGCGCAACACCAGGGATTCCGGCGCCAACGTGGAACCTGCACAACACAAACCAAGTACTTTGCCCCAACGAAACGAGTGAGGTTGTCAATCTCACCGGCTTGTCTGTAACAAAGGATTAGATGTATAGTGTAGATGATGATTGTTTGCGAGAGAACAGTAGAACAAGTATTACAATGAGATTGTATTTCGAGTATAAAGAATTGGACCGGGGTCCACAGTTCACTAGAGGTGTCTCTCCCATAAGATAAATAGCATGTTGGGTGAACAAATTACAGTTGGGCAATTGACAAATAGAGAGGGCATGACCATGCACATACATATTATGATGAGTATTGTGAGATTTAATTCGGCATTACGACAAAGTACATAGACCGCTATCCAGCATGCATCTATGCCTAAAAAGTCCACCTTCAGGTTATCATCCGAACCCCCTCCAATATTAAGTTGCTAACAACAGACAATTGCATTAAGTATTGCGCGTAATGTAATCAATAACTACATCCTCGGACATAGCATCAATGTTTTATCCCTAGTGGCAACAGCACATCCATAACCTTAGAGGTTTCTGTCACTCCCCAGATTCACGGAGACATGAACCCACTATCGAGCATAAATACTCCCTCTTGGAGTTAAGAGTAAAAACTTGGCCAGAGCCTCTACTAATAACGGAGAGCATGCAAGATCATAAACAACACATAGATATAAATTGATAATCAACATAACATAGTATTCTCTATTCATCGGATCCCAACAAACACAACATATAGCATTACAGATAGATGATCTTGATCATGTTCGGCAGCTCACAAGATCCGACAATGAAGCATAATGAGGAGAAGACAACCATCTAGCTACTGCTATGGACCCATAGTCTAGGGGTGAACTACTCACTCATCACTCCGGAGGCGACCATGGCGGTGTAGAGTCCTCCGGGAGATGATTCCCCTCTCCGGCAGGGTGCCGGAGGCGATCTCCTGGATCCCCGAGATGGGATTGGCGGCGGCGGCGTCTCCGGAAGGTTTTCCGTATCGTGGCTCTCGGTGCTCGGGGGTTTCGCGACGAAGGCTATTTGTAGGCGGAAGGGCAGGTCAAGGGGCGTCACGAGGGGCCCAGGAGACAGGCCGGCGCGGCAAAGGGCTGGGCCGCGCCGCCCTACCTCCTGGCCACCTCGTGGCCCCACTTCGTTGACTCTTCGGTCTTCTGGAAGCTTCGTGTGAAAATAGGCCCCTGGGCGTTGATTTCGTCCAATTCCGAGAATATTTCCTTACTAGGATTTCTGAAACCAAAAACAGCGAGAAAACAACAAGCTGGCTCTTCGGCATCTTGTTAATAGGTTAGTTCCAGAAAATGCATAAATATGATGTAAAGTATGCATAAAACATGTAGATATCATCAATAATGTGGCATGGAACATAAGAAATTAACGATACGTCGGAGACGTATCATGGAGACACGGCGTTGCTGCTGAGCAGGTGCGGCGGTGTTGCCGGCGAGCTTGGCAAGACGCTTGGGACACTCGTTGGAGTAGTGCCCCACTACACCACACTCATAGCAAGTGATGGTGGTCTTGTCCTGCTTGTTCGCAACGGGAACGGCATTGCTTCCGGTTCTGGGAGCGGTGTTGGTGTTGTTGTTGTTGTTGTTGTTGGGGGCTCGGGGCGGAGCGCGGTTGTAGTTGTTGTTGTTGTAGTAGTTGTTGTTGTTGTAGCCTCCTGGCTTGGAGTTTCCTCCACTCCGGTTCTGATAACCGGGGCGCGAGTTCTGCATCGGGGGTTTGTTGTTTCTCGGAGTGAAACCTCCGCTTGAGCTAGGGCGATACTTCTGGGGGTGGCTTGATCCACTTTGATTCGCCATGCGGCGCTTGCGGTTCTCATTGGCTTGGTTCAACTTGCCCTCCATCTGGATGGCGGAGTCAACAAGGGCTTCGAGGTCGGCGAAGGGGATGTTGACGAGGACAGTCTGCATCTCATCATGCAGTCCGTTCAGGAATCTCTCCTTCCTCTTCTCAACGGTGTCGGTCTCATCAGGGGCGTACCTCGACAGTGTAAGAAACTTGTCGCGGTATTCAACCACCGTCATGCGACCTTGTTTCAGCTCACGGAACTCATCCCTCATCTTTTTGATAAGACCCGGGGGTACATGGTACTTGCTGAACTTTAGCTTGAAATCCTCCCAAGTCATGAACTGACCTTCGTTCATGGCACGGGTGCTTGTCCACCAAGCGCGGGCTGGTCCAGCGAGATAGTGGGTGGCAAACAAGACTTTCTCGTTGGCTTCCACTCCGGCTACTTCCAAGTTGTTCTCCATAGTCTGGAGGCAGTCGTCGGCGTAGAGTGGTTCCTCGGTCTTGCTAAACACCGGTGGGTTGGTGTTCTGGAAGTTCTTGAGCTTAGATCCAGGGTGGTCATGATTTCCATGGCCTTGATTGGCGATGTTCTGCAAAGCGTTGAGGTTGGCTTGGCGTTCAGCTCTTTCGGTCTCCCTGTCGGCAAGCAGGGTTTGCAACAGTTGCATCATCGCGTCGTTGGTGCGATTGGGAGGGGCCATCTGAAGATATAGAAGATTATGAGATAAGAGGGAACCTTCTATGGTTTATTTTGGTTAAGTTTGAAAACAATTGAAAACTTGTAATCTTTTCATGACAAACATAACATTCATTCATTCATTCATTCAACACATAGTACAAACTAACACACACATACTCCAATGGTTTTAAGAACCATTCTCATGCTACGATACAAAGGACGGGATACAACTCACACCTACTATAAGTGGAACTAATGCAACTACTCCTCATCCTCGACATCGATCGGGACGTAGTCGTCAGGTCCTGCCTCCAGGAACTCGTAGTCCTCCTCCTCGGTGTTCTCGTCCTCCTCAAAGTCGTCGTCGTCGCTCAGGAAGGCTCCTCCTCCCTGAAGGTCGATGCCTCCATTGTCATCCTCCAGCTCACGAATCTGATCCTCCTGGGCCTTGACGGTGGCCTCAAGTGACGCTATCTTGGCGCGAAGGCGCCGAATCGTAGCGTCCTTCTTGGCACGCTGCTGACGAAGGCTCTTGCGGTCGTTGTTGAGTAGCTTGATCGCCTCACCCTGCTCGGTGATGTGAGCATGGGTCTGGTTCGCGTAAGCGCGAGTGGCGTCGAGGTCCCTCTGAGTCTGGTAGAGCATGAAGTCTAGGTGCTCAGCATGGTGCCTCAACTCCGGGTGCGGCTGCAGCTCCATGGGCACTCCCGCAGCATCACGCCTCACAAGGTGGGGGTAGCGCGACGCAAGGATGCGCACCACGTTCTGTCCACAGAGGCGCGCAAGTGCCTCCTGAAGGCCACGTGCGAGTCCGTCGAGCCAGTTGCTCTCGCGGAAGGAGAAGAGGATCCTCTTCGAGGTGGGAGGCTCCATCTTGCCCCTCAAGTCGGCAATGATCACCCACTGCAACTCTCCTCCGGGCGTGTCGTCCAGCTGAACCCCGTGGAACTCGGGGTGTGGGCGCCCAAGGAAGTCAGAGACGGCGTTGAGGTCGTGCTCGAAGATCAAGCTCCCTCCGTTCCCAAGCTGGTAAAACTTGGTGTTGATGGGTTCATTCGGCTCCATCTGAAAGTGAATTGGATGAGTAAGTTAGAGAGTGCAAAGTGTGGCAAAATTTTAAGTTGATTCAAATAAGATAGAACATGATTCATCAAATTTTGGCAAAGTCTCAAGGACAAGAGTGTAGTAAATTTTCACAAATATTTTCTTTCATTTGATTTCAAAGTTAAGTTTTTCAGAACGCCCATTCTAACTAAGGTCTTCTAAGGTCAAACAATGGCTCCGATACCAACTTTTCAACACCCGGATTTTTAAGTCCGGATGCCTATTATGTCATACATCGCAATCCCAGGAATATTGTTGTTGCGAGGCATAATAGTTAAGTATCACGATCATCATTCATTACAAACCATAAGTCTTACAAATTGGAATCACATGATCCATATTACACGAATAGTTGATCTATTGATCAACGAACAAACACAAGTTCATAGTTCATAGCGGAAGCGTAAGATACAAGGACTCTCTAGTCCACAGGCCAACGCTTGACGTCGGAAGACTCCTAGTTGTCGTAGGCGTCCCGTCGGTCATCTCCTTGTTCATCTTCATACTCTGGCCATTTGAATAGCCAGGGACAAAGCCGTGAGTACTTTAAGTACTCGCAAACTAATACTATTGTAAGTGCTAGACAATCTAGTAAGGTTTGCTAAGCTCTAGTTTCTTTGCATAAAGCCAATTTTAGTTCACAAGTATTAGAGAAAAGCTTTATTCAAGTGCTAACTAACTCAAGTGGGAACATTAGTGTCATTCCCACCATTCAAGTGGTGATTTCAATTCAATTCACCACAAGTCATTTCACCATCATCTTTCAACCTTATTTTCAAAGATATGACATCGGAAACTGTATGGCCTTTCCAACCGTCCGTAACCGTGGACGCGGCTATTCGAATAGATTTACACTCTGCAGAGGTTGCACACTTGTGCCACAACATTTGATTTCATCCGTCGGGATTACCCCGAATCATCGTAACACAGTACGCGGATCATCAACCATAACCTTTCACTTATAAATCCTAGTATGAGCACCTCTCCCCATGAGCTTGGCCTCCCAGGTGAAGACCAACTCGTCAACCTGGGAACTGCACGAGGCTTGGCCGTACAATTCACCTCAATTTCACATCATTTCTCAACAACGGAGGCAGCCTCAAGCGTAACCCCTATGACGTGTGTTCAGAGGGAACCCATACTAAGATGCATAAACTTCCAGTTAAGCCCTACCCATAATCAGGTATTGTGGGGGTACTTACTGATACGTCTCCGACGTATCGATAATTTCTTATGTTCCATGCCACATTATTGATGTTATCTACATGTTTTATGCACACTTTATGTCATATTCGTGCATTTTCTGGAACTAACCTATTAACAAGATGCCGAAGTGCCAGTTCCTGTTTTCTGCTGTTTTTGGTTTCAGAAATGCTAGTAACGAAATATTCTCGGAATCGGACGAAATCAACGCCCAAGTTCCTATTTTCACCGGAAGCATCCGAACACCGGGAAGGACCGGAGGGGGCACCGGGCCCCCAGACCATAGGCCGGCGCGGCCCAGGCCCTGGCCGCGCCGCCCTATGGTGTCGTCGCCCCTTTGACCCTCCTGCGCCGCCTCTTCGCCTATATAAAGCCCCTGGATCGAAAACCCTGAGACGTTCGGCGAAAACCACAGAAACCTTCCAGAGCCGCCGCCATCGCGACGCCAAGATCTGGGGGACAGGAGTCTCTGTTCCGGCACGCTGCCGGAGCGGGGAAGTGCCCTCGGAAGGCTTCTCCATCGACACCGCTGCCATCTCCACCGCCATCTTCATCACCGCCGCTGCTCCCATGAGGAGGGAGTAGTTCTCCATCGAGGCTCGGGGCTGTACCGGTAGCTATGTGGTTCATCTCTCCCATGTACCTCAATACAATAATCTCATGAGCTGCTTTACATGATTGAGATTCATATGAGTTTGTATCACAATTTATCTATGTGCTACTCTAGCAAAGTTATTAAAGTAGTTCTATTCCTCCCGCACGTGTGTAAAGGTGACAGTGTGTGCACCGTGTTAGTACTTGGTTTATGCTATGATCATGATCTCTTGTAGATTGCGAAGTTAACTATTGCTATGATAATATTGATGTGATCTATTCCTCCTACATATGCATGAAGGTGACAAGGTGCATACTATGTTAGTACTTGGTTTAGTCTCGTTGATCTATCTTACACTACAAGGTTACTAAAATATGAACAGTAATTGTGGAGCTTGTTAACTCCGGCATTGAGGGTTCGTGTAATCCTATGCAATGTGTTCATCATCCAACAAAAGTGTAGAGTATGCATTTATCTGTTCTGTTATGTGATCAATGTTGAGAGTGTCCACTAGTGAAAGTGTAATCCCTAGGCCTTGTTCCTAAATACCGCTGCGTTACTACCGCTTGTTTCATCGTTTCTATCGCGTTACTACTGCTGCAATACTACCACCATCAACTACACGCCAGTAAGCTATTTTCTCGGCACCGTTGCTACTGCTCATATATATTCATACCACCTCGTATTTCACTATCTCTTCGCCGAACTAGTGCACCTATTAGGTGTGTTGGGGACACAAGAGACTTCTTGCTTTGTGGTTGCGGGGTTGCATGAGAGGGATATCTTTGACCTCTTCCTCCCCGAGTTCGATAAACCTTGGGTGATCCACTTAAGGGAAAACTTGCTGCCGTTCTACAAACCTCTGCTCTTGGAGGCCCAACACTGTCTACAGGAAAAGGAGGGGGAAGTAGACATCAAGCACTTTTCTGGCGCCGTTGCCGGGGAGGAAAGGTAAAAGGTACTCACACTCCGGACCTCGGCTACCAAGCTATTTTCCGCCATTGTAAGTACTCGAAGCTATTTCCTTTAGATTCTGCAATTGCATCTTTTTGTTTCTTGTTTACACTAGTTTGGCATAATGGACAAGAATGAACTTCTTATTCTATTTCCTGATTTAAAACATGGATTGTTTGATGCGAAAATTAAAAAACCCATGGAACATATTAATATGAACACTTTGAACACCGTTGTTGCTAATGATATGGAAAATTCTAAGCTTGGGGAAGCTGGTTTTGACGAGCATGATCTTTTTAGTCCCCCAAGCATTGAGGAGAAATTTTTCTTTGATGATACTTTGCCTCCCATATATGATGATTATAATGATAGTGGTCTTTTGGTGCCACCTACTATGGAGAGTAAATTTTGTTGTGATTATACTATGCCTCCAACACTTGATGAGAATAATAATGATAGCTACTTTGTTGAATTTGCTCCCACTATTACTACTAAAATTGATTATGCTTATGTGGAGAGTAATAATTTTATGCATGAGACTCATGATAAGAATGCTTTATGTGATAGTTATATTGTTGAGTTTGCTCATGATGCTACTGAAAGTTATTATGAGAGAGGAAAATATGGTTGTAGAAATTTTCATGTTACTAAAATACCTCTCTATGTGCTGAAATTTTTGAAACTACACTTGTTTTATCTTCCTATGCTTGTTACTTTGCCCTTCATGAACTTGTTTATTTACAAGATTCCTATGCATAGGAAGCATGTTAGACTTAAATGTGTTTTGAATTTGCCTCTTGATGCTCTCTTTTGCTTCAAATACTTTTTCTTGCGAGTGCATCATTAAAACTGCTGAGCCCATCTTAATGGCTATAAAGAAAGAACTTCTTGGGAGATAACCCATGTGTTATTTTGCTACAGTACTTTGTTTTATATTTGTGTCTTGGAAGTTGTTTACTACTGTAGCAACCTCTCCTTATCTTAGTTTTGTGTTTTGTTGTGCCAAGTTAAGCCGTTGATAGAAAAGTAAGTACTAGATTTGGATTACTGCGCAGTTCCAGATTTCTTTGCTGTCACGAATCTGGGTCCACCTCCCTGTAGGTAGCTCAGAAAATTAAGCCAATTTACGTGCATGATCCTCAGATATGTACGCAACTTTCATTCAATTTGAGCATTTTCATTTGAGCAAGTCTGGTGCCATTTTAAAATTCGTCAATACGAACTGTTCTGTTTTGACAGATTCTGCCTTTTATTTCGCATTGCCTCTTTTGCTATGTTGGATGAATTTCTTTGATCCACTAATGTCCAGTAGCATTATGCAATGTCCAGAAGTGTTAAGAATGATTGTGTCACCTCTGAATATGTTAATTTTTATTGTGCACTAACCCTCTAATGAGTTGTTTCGAGTTTGGTGTGGAGGAAGTTTTCAAGGATCAAGAGAGGAGGATGATATACTATGATCAAGGAGAGTGAAAGCTCTAAGCTTGGGGATGCCCCGGTGGTTCACCCCTGCATATTCTAAGAAGACTCAAGCGTCTAAGCTTGGGGATGCCCAAGGCATCCCCTTCTTCATCGACAACATTATCGGGTTCCTCCCCTGAAACTATATTTTTATTCCGTCACATCTTATGCACTTTACTTGGAGCGTCTGTATGTTTCTTGTTTTTGTTTTTGTTTGAATAAATGCTTGTGTGGGAGAGAGACACGCTCCGCTGGTTCGTATGAACACATGTGTTCTTAGCTCATAATATTCATGGCGAAGGTTGAAACTGCTTCGTTAATTATTATATGGTTGGAATTGGAAAATGCTACATGTAGTAATTGGTATGATGTCTTGAATAACTTGATACTTGGCAATTGTTGTGCTCTTGTTTAAGTTCTTGCATCATATACCTTGCACCTATTAGTGAAGAAATACATAGAGCTTGTTAAAATTTGGTTTGCATGAGTGGTTTCTCTAGAGTCTAGATATTTTCTAGTAAGATGTTTGAACAACAAGGAAGACGATGTATAGTTTTATAATGCTTGTAATATGTCTTTTATATGAGTTTTGCTGTACTAGTTCGTGCTTGTGTTTGCTTCAAACAACCTTGCTAGCCCAAACCTTGTATCGAGAGGGAATACTTCTCATGCATCCAAATCCTGAGCCAAACAACACTATGCCATTTGTGTCCACCATACCTACCTACTACATGGTATTTCTCCGCCATTCCAAAGTAAATTGCTTGAGTGCTACCTTTAAAATTCCATCATTCACCTTTGCAATATATAGCTCATGGGACAAATAGCTTAAAAACTATTGTGGTATTGAATATGTAATTATGCACTTTATCTCTTATTAAGTTGCTTGTTGTGCGATAACCATGTTCACTCGGGGACGCCATCAACTATTCATTGTTGAATTTCATGTGAGTTGCTATGCATGTCCGTCTTGTCTGAAGTAAGAGAGATCTACCACCTTATGGTTAAGCATGCATAATGTTAGAGAAGAACATTGGGCCGCTAACTAAAGCCATGATCCATGGTGGAAGTTTCAGTTTTGGACATATATCCTCAATCTCAAATGAGAAAATTATTAATTGTTGTTACATGCTTATGCATAAAAGAGGAGTCCATTATCTCGTTGTCTATGTTGTCCCGGTATGGATGTCTAAGTTGAAGAATAATCAATAGCGAGAAATCCAATGCGAGCTTTCTCCTTAGACCTTTGTACAGGCGGCATAGAGGTACCCCTTTGTGACACTTGGTAAAAACATATGCATTGTGATGATCCGGTAGTCCAAGCTAATTAGGACAAGGTGCGGGCACTATTAGTACACTATGCATGAGGCTTGCAACTTATAAGATATAATTTACATGATGCATATGCTTTATTACTACCGTTGACAAAATTGTTTCATGTTTTCAAAATCAAAGCTCTAGCACAAATATAGCAATCGATGCTTTTCCTCTATGGAGGACCATTCTTTTACTTTCATTGTTGAGTCAGTTCACCTATTTCTCTCCACCTCAAGAAGCAAACATTTGTGTGAACTGTGCATTGATTCTTACATACTTGCTTATTGCATTTGTTATATTACTCTATGTTGACAATATCCATGAGATATACATGTTATGAGTTGAAAGCAACCGCTGAAACTTAATCTTCTTTTGTGTTGCTTCAATGCCTTTACTATGAATTTATTGCTTTATGAGTTAACTTTTATGCAAGACTTATTGATGCTTGTCTTTAAGTACTATTCATGAAAAGTCTTTGCTTTATGATTCACTTGTTTACTCATGTCATATACATTGTTTTGATCGCTGCATTCACTACATATGCTTTACAAATAGTATGATCAAGGTTATGATGGCATGTCACTCCGGAAATTATCCGTGTTATCGTTTTACCCGCTCGGGACGAGCGGAACTAAGCTTGGGGATGCTGATACGTCTCCGACGTATCGATAATTTCTTATGTTCCATGCCACATTATTGATGTTATCTACATGTTTTATGCACACTTTATGTCATATTCGTGCATTTTCTGGAACTAACCTATTAACAAGATGCCGAAGTGCCAGTTCCTATTTTCTGCTGTTTTTGGTTTCGGAAATCCTAGTAACGAAATATTCTCGGAATCGGACGAAATCAACGCCCAAGTTCCTATTTTCACCGGAAGCATCCGGAACACCCGGGAAGGACCGGAGGGGGGCACTCGGGCCCCCGGACCATAGGCCGGCGTGGCCCGGGCCCTGGCCGCGCCGCCCTATGGTGTCGTCGCCCCTTTGACCCTCCTGCGCCGCCTCTTCGCCTATATAAAGCCCCTGGATCGAAAACCCTGAGACGTTCGGCGAAAACCACAGAAACCTTCCAGAGCCGCCGCCATCGCGACGCCAAGATCTGGGGGACAGGAGTCTCTGTTCCGGCACGCTGCCGGAGCGGGGAAGTGCCCTCGGAAGGCTTCTCCATCGACACCGCTGCCATCTCCACCGCCATCTTCATCACCGCTGATGCTCCCATGAGGAGGGAGTAGTTCTCCATCGAGGCTCGGGGCTGTACCGGTAGCTATGTGGTTCATCTCTCCCATGTACCTCAATACAATAATCTCATGAGCTGCTTTACATGATTGAGATTCATATGAGTTTGTATCACAATTTATCTATGTGCTACTCTAGCAAAGTTATTAAAGTAGTTCTATTCCTCCCGCACGTGTGTAAAGGTGACAGTGTGTGCACCGTGTTAGTACTTGGTTTATGCTATGATCATGATCTCTTGTAGATTGCGAAGTTAACTATTGCTATGATAATATTGATGTGATCTATTCCTCCTACATATGCATGAAGGTGACGAGTGTGCATGCTATGTTAGTACTTGGTTTAGTCTCGTTGATCTATCTTACACTACAAGGTTACTAAAATATGAACAGTAATTGTGGAGCTTGTTAACTCCGGCATTGAGGGTTCGTGTAATCCTACGCAATGTGTTCATCATCCAACAAAAGTGTAGAGTATGCATTTATCTGTTCTGTTATGTGATCAATGTTGAGAGTGTCCACTAGTGAAAGTGTAATCTCTAGGCCTTGTTCCTAAATACTGCTGCGTTACTACTGCTTGTTTACTGTTTTACTGCGTTACTACTGCTGCAATACTACCACCATCAACTACACGCCAGCAAGCTATTTTCTGGCACCGTTGCTACTGCTCATATATATTCATACCACATGTATTTCACTATCTCTTCGCCAAACTAGTGCACCTATTAGGTGTGTTGGGGGCACAAGAGACTTCTTGCTTTGTGGTTGCAGGGTTGCATGAGAGGGATATCTTTGACCTCTTCCTCCCTGAGTTCGATAAACCTTGGGTGATCCACTTAAGGGAAAACTTGCTGCTGTTCTACAAACCTCTGCTCTTGGAGGCCCAACACTGTCTACAGGAAAAGGAGGGGGAAGTAGACATCACTTACTAATTGGAAAGGTATCGCATTCAAACCAACATCATGTTTATCAAAAATCACCATCTTCTCTTGGTCATATTCACCTTCAAAAATCATTCAATGGAATGCATCATCATTCCAAGGTTTCAAATTCATTTCAAATCACATTGTTCCCATCTAGAGTAGTCAAGTTTTATTTCATTAGCACTAGCTCTAAATCATGAGGGGTGCTATCTTGCTTTGCTTGATTGAAACTACTTCACTACTCTAGTAACCATCCTTTACTTTGACCAAAGTTAACTATAAAAGTAACTCTTGGAAAACAACAAGTAAAACTTGTACAGTATAAACTTGGGATAGGCTTATGTAAGAGAATATAAGAATCATGGTGCCTTGCCCCAAGGGGCTTTGCACTTTGCAAGAATATTAGCTTGCCTTGGTAGTTCTCAAACTGTTCCTCCTCCTCCTCTTGGTAGCAACCTTCTTCTTCGGTGTACTCTCCGGTGCTAGCGTCTAAATTTGAATACGAGTATAATTACTCACTAATTCAATGGCTATTCCATATATCACATGCAAACACACAAACTATTCTATGCACATAAATAATTTAACTAGGGTGCATGGGTTGTGTGATTTGAATAGAATTCACTTCTTTTTATTTAATATGTAAATGATAGTTTCCATCGAGTTCTTGAGAAATAATTTCCTCTCATTGAAATCTTCTTAAGATTTAATTTCTCAAACAATCATATATGAACTTATATTGACCTAAGTCAAATGTTCATCATCATCATTTGAGAAGATGATTTAAATGAAGTGGATCACCTCATATCATTTAAATACACTACATAGGATTTAAATCTCTAAGTAATTCATATAAGAGAGTTTGGGCCAGGAGTCCAAACATCCCATAAATTCATGTGAGACAAGATTTAAATGAAGTATAAGACTTCATATGAATTACTTAATAGTTTTGGACAATATCAACTAGTTAAACTAGCCATATTATCCACTAATTAAACTAGGGCATGATCATGCAAAGTGACCACACCATTTTATTGCATCATCAATTAGTGTAAGTCAAATGTGAGCTATTGGAGTTGGAATTAACTTAATATCTATTTTGGTTGATTTTTAATAATTATTTGAATAGGAAAAAGTCCCTGCCTTCTTCTTTTTATCACATTAATTCTACAATGAATCTGGTCATGGGACCAGTGGCATTTTGTAGATAATTTCCTTAGCTTTCCAACCATATGAAATTCATTGAATTTGGTTTAGCCCATTTGAATATATTGATTTTCAAAGTGGAGGCAGTATTGAAATTATTTGAGATTGTTTAAATCCAATTTGAATTAAAAGGGCCGGCGGGAAAGCTAAATGGCTGAAAGGTTTAAAAACGGCCCAAGGCCAGCCCAGCCACGGTCCAGAGACGCGCGGGCTGCCTGACAGCGGGGGCCACCCGTCAGCGAGTATTTAAACCCGAAACGGTATGAATCGACGTGGGGCGTAGGATTAGAATTAGATCGGACGGCCGTGGTTCATCGTCATCTCCAATGAGAACCCGACGCTCTGGCGGCGGCGGTAGGGGGTCGGAGGGCTTACGATGGCTCCAGCTAGGGTTGGCAATATGCTCGGTGAAGTTGTGGACGACGGCGAAGCGGCTGGTGCAGGTGGCGTCGCCTGAGGTGGTCTGGTTCACCGGCGATTGCTGCAGAGCTTCCGCGGCGGCGATCTCCCGATTGAGCTTGCTCCGGCGAGGATTCGATGGGTGGAGTGGTGGTTGAGAAGCAGTGAGAGGTGGAGAGCGAGGTGGTGTGCTTGGATTGTCCAGGGGAGGTCTCCTTTTATAGCAGCTCGAGGGTGCTGCGGGACAGGGTGGTGGTCGACCATGGCGCGGCTTCTCCGGCGAGCTAGAGAGCTAGGCGAGGGTGCGGCAGTGTTCTACGGTTCCTGGCGATGCTATTGGCGGCGACAGCTTGGTCGGGCAGGGCTTGGTTGGATCGCATTGCTTCCAGGCATGTCGCGGCAGTGGCGGGATCTTCTTCTCCGTCTACGGTGGCGGCGGTCCAGGGTCTGGTCGTGGCCATGTCTGGCGGCGTTGTGGTGGCGTGGTGATGCTCAACGGCTAGGCAGCGGGGCCAGGGCGAGAGCGAGGTGGTGGCGCGGCGCGTGGCCAGTGACGTCTGCGAGCGTGTCCACGCGCGACGTCATCGACATGGCGTCGCCGTGCTGGGCGCGCGCGTTCCGGCGGCTGTCGAGCTTCTCCTCGACCATGGCCGGTGCTAGGTGGTCCAGTAGAGTGAGGTGGCGACGTTGGACAAGGTGGGCAGGGCAGAGAGTGAAGGAGGAGAGGAGATGGTGCGGCAAGGTGGCGACATGGCCGGCATGGCCATGTCCATGCCTTGCTAGCCCTCCCTAGGGTTTCTATTTGGTTATGAATGGCTTAGAGGGGACAGGGGGACCATTTGGTGTAGGTTGGGATAGATTAGATGGGGTAGAATCACTATTTCAAATAGTGGCAAATAGTGCCATAGATGCTATGTTTGATTTTTGTCCAAATTTGGTTTAATTCAAATGGTTGACCAATTTTAATTGTGTGTGTTTAGTTGAGTTCTAAATGACCAGAGGTGATGAGAGGTGGTGGTGGCAAAGTTTAATTCAAAGTTTTGCAAAATTTGATAAGTGGGAGATTGTTACATATGTTAAAAAGTTGAGACTTTGGATGAGCATAGCTAATGATCAAGAAAGAATTTGGCATGGTGATCTTTACAAAAAGTGTTCACCTTGATGTTGACTTTGAAATGATGCAAAGATTTAGCAAGATTTGGTTTGAGAAATTTGAATTGCAAAGGCTCAAAGTGGTGATCAGACTATAATTGTTAATTTTGACCATTATCATATGTGAGCAAGATTTGTGTTTGAAATTCATTTGAATTGTGATTCTTGGATTCCAAAAGTTGTAATAAGTGTTTAGTAACATTATTCAACTAATGGTGAAGACCAAATTGGTCTAGGGTCAAAATTTATAAAAATGCCATAGGGCATATGTGAGGGTTTTTTAGGGTTTTTCATTTAATGGATTTTCTTCCTCTTTGATTTAATTGGGTTGGTGATCTTAATAGGATCACATTAGGGTTTTAGAGTATAGCACAAACAAATAATAACACTCATCATGGCATAGCACTCAAATGCACAAGTCCTATGCAGGGTACTATATGCAATTAAAAAAAGTTTTTGTTGGTTTGAAATTTTGCTCTCTGGAATTCTCTAACTTTCTTTTTATTGAAATTTGGGATGTTACAATTAGACTTAATACGGTTGCGGATCATGTTGTCCAACCATCACAGACAGCCTTTATGCAAGGAAGGAACATCCTTGATGGAGTGGCGGTCTTGCATGAGACGGTACATGAGATGCATTCTAAGAAATTACATGGGGTTATTCTAAAACTAGATTTTGAAAAGGCGTATGATAAAGTTAAGTGGTCTTTCCTACAGCAGACACTCAGGATGAAATGTTTTTCTCCAGAGTGGCGCGCTCTAATAAATGATTTTGTGTATGGAGGTAGTGTTGCAATCCGGGTTAATGATGACACCGGCCACTATTTCCAAACACGAAAAGGGTTACGCCAAGGGGATCCGTTATCACCGATGTTGTTTAACATTGTAGCGGATATGCTGGCTATACTCATAGAGCGGGCCAAGGCTGATGGCTAGATTGAAGGAGTGATTCCACATCTGGTTGATGGTGGTTTATCTATACTTCAATATGCCGACGATACAATTCTGTTTATGGATCATGATCTTGAAAAAGCTCAAAATCTGAAATTAATTTTGGCGGCTTTTGAGCAGTTGTCGGGATTGAAAATCAATTTCCATAAAAGTGAATTGTTCGTTTCGGTGATGCCCAAAACGATACGGCTCTGTATACAGAGTTGTTTGGTTGCGGGCAAGGCCAATTTCCTATTCGTTATTTGGGTATTCTGATTCATTATCAGAGACTTACAATCGCGGAATGGAAATTAGTGGAAGAAAGATTACAAAAACGCCTTAGTAGTTGGAAAGGTAAATTGTTGTCCCTGGGAGGAAGATTGGTACTCATTAATTCGATACTCACAAATATGGTACTGTATATGTTATCATTCTTCATCCTACCGAAAGGAATTTTGCATAAACTCGATTACTATCGATCCAGATTCTTTTGGCAAGGGGACAGCGAGAAAAAGAAATATCGACTGGTTAAGTGGAGTATAGTTTGTAGTCCCAAAGATCAAGGAGGGCTTGGAGTTCATGACCCGGAGGTCAAGAATTCAGCTCTTACGGGTAAATGGCTGTTTAAGCTACTTACTGAGGATGGGACTTGGCAAACTATTCTTCGGAGAAAGTATATCGGTTCGAAGACATGATCCCAAGTGGTTTGGAAACCTGGGGATTCTCACTTCTGGACTGGTCTTATGGCGACAAAAAATATATTCTTTCGCCATGGTACTTTCTCAATCAGGAATGGAGCACAGATACGGTTCTGGGAAGATGCTTGGCTAGACAATGCACCCTTAAGTGAACAGTATCCCGCTTCAGTATAGGATTGCTCGTCGCCAAGGTGATACCATTGCTACTGTAATGGCTACCTCACCTCCGAATGTGATGTTCAGACGGGTTTTACTTGGACAAAGACTTGTGGCATGGAATACCCTAATTCAACGGCTCGGAGATATTCATTTATCACCTGAACTAGACGAATTTAGATGGAACCTTCATGTAGATGGTACCTTTTCCGTAAAATCTTTCTACAATGCGATCCTTCTTTCTGACTTACCAGTTGACAATAATAAGAAGATTTGGAAGATGAAAATACCATTAAAAATTAAATTTTTTGGATGGTATCTTCGGCGTGGGGTTATTCTCACCAAAGACAATCTTGTTAAGCGGAATTGGCATGGAAGTACACGGTGTGTTTTTTTGTCATCAGGACGAAACAATCAAACACTTATTCTTCCAGTGCCAGTTCGCGAGATCTATATGGTCTGTCATCCAAGTAGCGTCTACCTTGTATCCTCCGACTAGTGTCGCCAATGTCTTTGGCAATTGGCTTCATGGTATAGATTTAAGGTTTAAGTTGCTTCTTAGGGTGGGGGCGCTAGCAGTTATCTGGGCGCTTTGGCTATGTAGAAATGACAAGATCTTTAATGACAAAATTTGTTCTTTGTTGCAGGTCATCTACACATGTACAGGTATTCTCCGTTCATGGTTACCTCTACAGCGAGTGGAGAACCGACAGCTATGTACGGAGGTCTGTACACGGTTGGAGGCTACGGCGAGGGATACTTTTTCCCTACATGGGTGGCAGCATAGTCTACGGATAGATGCCCCACCTACACTTTAGGCGTTATATGATTCATCGTTCCGATATGTATCTCGCCTAGTTTTTATTATTTATCCTTTTGAACTTGAGACAACAAAACGGCTGTGTGCATCCTGGTTATGCAGAGGCTGGATGTAATTGCTTATTAAAGTAATAAAGCATCCTTTATCAAAAAAAAAATCATCATACGCGTGAGGTGAGTGCTGTCCTAGTAAGTTATTATGACTAGGTGAATGCCCTTGCGTTGCCACGGCATCTCTAATTTATTTTCTCATCACATACATAAATATGATGCATTTGCGTTGCCACAACGAAGGGATGGGAGCATACGGGTCATGTTTTTGCTGTATGGATCCTCTGGGTAGTGTGGAATGAAATTATTGCAATGATCTTCGACGAGGTGCACACCTCAACATTCACCAAATTGCCTGGTCTATAGTCTTGCAAGGCACTATTTTCTGGCTCATTATTTCCTAACCACCGCCAACATTCTGGCATGTCAACTTTTTCTCTCTTGCTGCTTTTTAGCAACTGTCAAACATGTACCGGCAACATGTACCGGTCATTGCCGGAAGTTGCACATTGTCTTTGTTCATTCAAAAAATAATTATGGCATAAACATATGAGTTATTACTGGAAGATTGAACAACATATTAGCATTGGAATTATAATGCTTCTTATTGGACTCATCATTTCAAACATTGCAAGGACAAACATCAGGAGAACTCAAGATCGAGATAATAATCCACTAAAACTCAATGGTATAATTTTTCAAAAGGATTCATATAGTAAAAGGTTCAGTGCCTTATAGATTTCTTACCGTGTAGGAAAATCGACCATTCTTACTCGTTGCATAGATGTACAATTTTTCTGAATGATACAGAGAATAGATGTATAGACACATATTGCCATAAACATAGCAAACGTTACACCTCTGCCTTCTACTCCTTTGTCGGCTACCTCCCATGAGCATTACATCGTGTACCCTTCTATATGATATCCCTATTTTTCTCTAAACAACATAACCAAAAGGAATATCCGGAGCGACCACTGGTTCTATGTGTATTTGTTTATTTTGATATAATAACAGTTATGACATAAGAAGATTTTGAAGGAATATATTTTTATATTCATAGATTGGTGCAGACATTAAAAATGCTGCACTGATCAGTATAAGAAATAATTAGTGCAAGGCCAACCATACTCAAATGATATTCACGCCAATACAAAATCCCTACGACAAAATTTCTACAAAATCTATGATCTCATGACACTACAAGAACGATTTCTGCAGATTTAATCGAATTACACGAAAGCAGCTGTTCTTACCTAAAAGATATTTATTTAGGTTTTTCTTTGTAAGTAATGTCTCACAAAGCTTTTGATAACTTCTAGTGATGTAGCCGAAGAAAGGAGAAACTGCAAACTGCCCAGACATTTCAAATGCCCTTCACCTGAAAAGTTAACTCATGATTACCATTGTAGATAAAAATCAAATGATTTTATTAAGCTGCTATCTGTAGCTCCCAAGATGTTTTTCGAGTGGAAAAATATGAAATATTTTTTCCAAATCAGCAAAATGTGGTATGTGGTACCACCTCTTAGGTAAATTTTATAGGTGAAAGAGAACCTTAATGTTATCTGCAAAAAAAGAGATCCTTAATGAAGTGGTTGTACAACCCTTACCAAATAATATGTGTGATGACCAAAATTAACTTGACAAAGTTGACAAGGATACAAATGGAATTACTGGTGGCTCAGTGCATCGCATCGCCACCCTTATGCACGAACCAACGGTCTCCTAGAACAGTATCATGATACACACCAAATTGAGGATCAACGTAAAATAATAAAATGTGTGATCAAGGACCACTTGTAAATCAGCTATGGTAGAGGGTAAGATGTAAAAAAGACATCGCAGAAGTAAATACATGATCATGGACCGGATATTTGTCTGATATTCAACGCCAAATAATTGCAGCCAAAACTATATAAACTAAAAAAATTAAATTTAGTGCCAGCATTGCTCCTATAACGATGAACTAATGGAAAATGATGAAACGTATCTCTTACAGACATTTTATCAAGCTGCTGGTCTGCAACTCTGCATCAACTAATAAAAGGAGCAAAAAAAAAACATGTTTGACGCGCGCTCTATAAACACGACGCGCGCGCACGCCTACCGCCTGAACTTTCCGCGTGTCGCTCCGCCTCTGCCTCTCTCTCTCTCTACCGCTCTGCCTCCCACACCGCCGCTCCACCTCCGGCTCTGGCAAGATGCCTCCACGCCGCCGCTCCGCCTCCGTCTACCGCGGCGTTCGCGTGCGACCAAGCGGCCGCTTCGACGCGGAGATCCGCTCCGGCGAGGAGCGCATCCGTCTCGGGACGTTCGACACCACGCACGAGGCGGCGCGAGCCTACAACGCCGTCGCCTGGCGCCTCGGCCGCTCCCGCCGGCAGATGAACTTCCACGACGTCTGGACATGGGAGCAGGCGGAGCAGCTCGCGCCGCCATTGCCTGTCATTACGCGCGAGCAGCAGCGGCGCCAACGGGAGCTCGAGCAGCGCCTCCTCATCGCCGAGAGCGACGAGCGTCTCCGCCTCGAGTGGGCGTGCCAGTTTCCCGAAGACGTCGCCGCCACGGAGGCGTTATATGCGCAGAAGGAGGCGGCAAAGAAAAATGCGAGCCGCGAGAAGCGTCAGGCGGAGTCCGCGGCGAGGAAGGCGGCGAGGGCCGAGAAAGCAGCGAGGAAGGCGGCGAGGGCCGAGAAAGCGGCGAGAAGGAAGGAGGAGGAGAAAAACGGCGCAGGGCCGTCCACCATCATCCTCTCCTCCTCCTTCGAGTGGACTTCGATGTCGGTGTCCGAGACTACTCCGAGCAGCCACTCGTCGGACTACGACTGGGATTCGGAGTAGGGTTAGAGTAGTTTAAAATAAAATGTCGCGCCGTATCGTCGAACTTTTAATGTATTTCATATTTTCAATTAAATTTTCGTATTTTGTTTGATTTATTTTGAAACGAAAACGGTCGAAGTACCCGTTCGCGCCGCGCGCTGCATAATGGCGCGGCCGGCGGAGGAGCACTTTTTCCGCCTGAGCACGCGCCGCAAAATGCCGCTTCCGGCAGGAGAACTTTCACCGTAGCGCATGTTTACAGCGCGCTGCAACCTATGTATAGCACGTCGATATATGCTGCGCCTGTTGGAGGAGGATCCACCCTAGGGTCGTATGATCCTGAAGATCGCCATCACGTTTGTTGGTCTATCGATTTTGTAGGGGAACAAAATCAATCAAATCCCACCTGTCAGCGTGGAGCATTGAAAGAGAATCACGAAATAATCGGTTGAAAATTCTGGTGTAGTGTGCTCTCCTACGAAATAATAGCGGAAATATTTGGCAAAGTTAATTTCCTTTGCTTATGATAGCCTTCCAAGTAGCGATTGGAGCGGGGAATTTAAAACAGAGGTTGATGCAAGGTGTGATTCCTTTCCTTAAGTGCTTCACGCGTGAAATGATTCACGGGCCTGATTTATGGGGCTGTTGCAGGAAAATTGGAAAGTTCCGAACTGTGATTGATTAATTAGCGATAACTCTACATGCGGAAACGGGACGTATTAATGATCCCGATCAAACCATTTAGTGGCGATTGGACGGATATGATACTTCTAATGACGACCATCAAAGTGCGTTGAGTGTCAAACAACCAACTTTCATTTAATAGTAAAGACTACAGAAATTTCAAAATGATGTAACGGGCTGCATTCACATATGGGCTTCAGATTTGGGCTGAAATTCCAGCAGATTCCTGCAAAGATTCGTCCTGCTAGGTACCTTCCCTCTTAAATATAAGACATATACGTTTACTTAAAAGTCACCATCTTTCTAAGTTTGGCTAAGTTATGTACATACGAATATGAACATCTACAATACCGAATAAATATTAGTATACTTTCCATATAAAGCATGTGTCCAATCCTAGCATTTCAGAAGTTGTTACTTGTTACCCATGCTCGCTGGATCAAAAGACTCGAGCTGGTGGTAAAAACAGGTTGTGGTCGCAGGTCGTGTGACCTGGAGTTTGGGGCCCGCTTCCCACAATCGGTGGATGCACGGCTGCAAATAGCAAAAGACAACTTTACACCTGGCACAATGCTCGTTTGTTTGCTCGTGGCAGGCCATGCTTTGGGTTCGCATAAAAATTAAGGTGGCATCGGGATGGACTCTAGAGGAACGCGGGAATCGACAACCGTCACTCACACATGCTACTTGGGAAAAAAGAGAGGAACAATGTGCGCGAGGAGCAAGCAAGGAGATGGTGAGAGGCAAAAAAATTGTATGCATGGTTTGGCCAAATGTAGTCTCACCTCCCTCTTACTCGGTCATCGCCAGTGGGAGGACATATCCATCCTCATATTTTCTCTCGGGCAGCGGAGATTTAGATCTGCGGCATCGACTGCTCCAAGTTTGCATATCTCTGGTACCAGCTTCGTCACCCTCTCGTCTCCGACACTGGCAGTGGTAGGGCTTGTAGATATGTGGCACCGGCTTGTCATCTTCGTCTCTGTCACCTCTCATCCCAATCGTCACCGGATTTGGCAAGTTGTCACTATCGTCAAGCATACAGGGTGATCGCCGAAACCCAATCTCATGCATTCATGAGGGCAAACGCACCACACTGGCCAAAATATGCTTGCCCTTGTTGATCTCAATTTGAATTTTCCCTATGTGTTAGCTGGATGGCAAGGATTAGCCCATGATGCAAGCATTCTTGCTGACAGCATGTCTCGACCTGATTAGTCCAAAATGCCGAAAGGTAAGTTCTATCTAGGAGATGTTTGATATGCTTGTCGTCCCGGTTTTCTTCCACCCTTCAGGTCAATAAGGTACCATCTCAACGAGTTCTCTGGAGGGCACTATCCCGGGGATGCCAACAATTTTTTGAATCTCAGACCCTCTAAACTTAGAGTCATGATTGAGAGGGCATCCACTACTCTGAAAATAGATTTAAGATACTTGATCATGATTCATTCCATCCTTTCCCCATATAAGTTAAGATTTCTTACATGTTCCTTGAAATAGGATTTCGCCCCGCTATATTAATATAGCACACAAGATTTCTTACATGTTGCATTCTCCATAATTGGATCTTAGGTTATTGCCTTGATAAGTTTCTCCCTCGAAGAGACTTCTGATGATATTGATGTTGGTCGTGGTGTCCATGTTCATGATAATCATGCTTGGAAGAACAAGAGTTAGAGCATCTCCAGTCGCGTCCCCCAAACCGTCCCCCAAAGAGATTTGGGGCGCGCCGGACAAAAAAACGTTCCCAGCCGCATCCTCAAACCCTTTTTTTGTCCGGCGCGGCCCGATACGGTGTCCGGCGCCCCGAGCCTGTTCCCGCTACACAGGGGACGCTCCGGGGACGTCGGACACACCGAAAAGCGAGGCGAAGTTTGGCGGGACCGACGCGTCAGCGCCACAGGGAAAATTCGTCCACCGCTCCCGCCTAATCGCTCCTCTCCCTCGACAGCGCGCCTCTCCCGCCGCGCATTTCTGCCATCCCAACACATTTGAGCTATCCCGCCCGCCGATTCATTTCTCCCTCCCGCCGTCGGTATGTTGTTCCTCCCGCCGCATCCTCTCCACATCAATGGCGCCGCCGACTGCACCCCAAAAAATGGCGAAGAAAGCGGCCAAGAAGCCGCCAGGCAAAGAGACGAAAGGGGCGAAGGCGCCCTTCATGAAGCCGCGAAAGGCGCCGGCTCCGAAGAAGAAGCCGGAAGGCTGGACCGATGATTAGTGGCATCAAGACTATCTGCGCCGGAAGTTGTCGACGGCGGAGCGGAAAGGACGGAGGGCGGCGTAGTTGGAGAAGAAGGCGTTGGCGGCGCGCGCACACCAGCACGTGCTGGCCGGGTGTATCGCTGCCACCAACGCGAGCCCATGGAGTACGACGTTGCCGCCGTACATTCCGGGAGTGTCGTCCCCGTCGACATCCGGATTCTACAACGATGGCCCCTCCGCCACTCCCGGGTGCGTGACGCCAAACTTGTCGCCGCGGTACGAGGATGCTCTGCCTCATGGCGGCTTCAACCCCAATGCTATGTTCTACTCCCCGACGTACGAGCCAGGACCCGGTCCGGAGGGCGCCCCGTTCAATGGTTGCAGGGCTCGCTCGAATTCGACGGCGCCGGTGCTGAGGAGGAGGAGGAGGAGGAGAACGAGGAGGAGGAGGGGGAGGGGGAGGGGGTGGAGGAGGAGGACGACGGCGACGAGGACGAGGACGAATAGGGCGGCGACGAAGAGGACGACGAGGGCGCCGGTGAGGATACCGATGATCTCGTGGAGGTTGACGCGGACAGCGTGAGAAAGAATAAGAAGAAGAAGGCGTCGGGCACACGAGGCCCCAAGTGGACCGTTCTGGAGGATCTATGTCTGTGCGAGTCGTGGGTGACGGTGAGCCATGACTCCATCAGCGGTAGCGGCCCCAACCCCGAAGCAAGAGCCGGCAGACGCATCCGCTACTACACATGTGTCGGCCTCTGCCTCGACGTTGGCGACGGAGTATACACACCGGGCAGATCACGACGAGTTCATCGCGATCGACGGGCCTACGTCAACTCAGGATGCGCCGTCGGGGTCGCCCAACCCCTTCTTTTAATTCTATCATCGGCATGTAATATGATCGCGCGTCCAGTACTTTGATCGACGCTACTCTGATCGTGACGATTTCGGCGGGAACGTTCTCTTTTGAATGCAAACTATTTGAATTCCTCTTTGGGGACGGTATTTGGGGGGCGCGACAGGGGAGTGGCGTCCCCCAAACGCGATACAAACAAAATTTGTCCCCCAAACACTCGATTTGGCGCCGTTTGGGAGACGCGACTGGAGATGCTCTTAGTACTGAGCTAATGAAATGTGGCTAACAGAGGCCACACTAGGATCAAAAGAGGAAGAAGAATGTGAAACCGTTATGTTCTACTCCCTCCGATCGGATTAAATCGACGCGAATGGGAGCAAAAAATTTGTGTATCGCGTGGGTAGACTGACATAGACCCGCGTCGATTAAAAAGGTCCGGAGGTAGTATGAACTACCCCTATTTATGCGTATAACGGTTATTTGCTAGTAACTATGTAATATCTTGGTGAACTGCTATTTGCTAGTAGCTAGGGCTAAAACGACGTTAATTCGATGTTGCCTGATAGTTTAATGGAGTATGTAGCATGTTAGATCAGATTAGTGGATCACCACTTGTGAGAATAGGCTACCACAACACAGGAACACATGCGACCAAACAACTTAAATTTGCATGGTGCCAGCCATGAGCCACCTTTATTAACAGCCAAGCAAAATGCACAAATGAGCGTTAGAATAAAGGATGTGTCTATGTCTAAGTTGACTGAGATTTTCTTAAGTCTCAGTCAACTCAGAAAAGTGCAACTGCAGTTTAAAAAAAAGTGCAACTCGGTTCAGTTGCACATTTCAGGCAGAAAAGTGCAATTGCACTTTTTTAACAGAAAAGTGCAACTCAAACACTTTTTGTATAATTAACTTAGACTTAAGAAAATCTCAGTTGACTAAGACATAGCAAAATCGTAGAATAAATGTAAGCAGCCAAATGAGATGCATACCATAACATTAGATTTGACCCAATAAATCAGGTCTCCATGTAGCCAATCTCCCCAGATGCTCAAAAATTCTGCTGGCAATCATACACGTTATGGGTGGGTTCGAGATTTGATCTGCTTCTACCGCCGCGTCAAGAAATACCAGTTCAGGCAGATCTGGATTATCGGTTTAGTTCAGACAATGCCAGTTCAGTATTTTGGACGTCACCTTCAGCGCAAAGAAAGTTTGACTTCATCTGTTGCAGTCAAGTCACCAATCGTATAGATAACTCCTGTTTAATTCCTCACTCCGATTGCTTCCGCTGGACTGGAGCCACGAACAAACAGTAGAGACGAAACTGAAGTTTAGTATTTACTAGTTCAGTAGCACTAGCATCAACCAGGCTAGCTGGCAGGTTATTGACAACGCTACGAGCTATGAGTAAGACAACGTGGCGTATTGCCGTCGTCACTCCTGTTAATCCTGCAGATGATGATTTGCGCTTCATCGGACGCCGGTAACTACGTCATCAAGGGGAATGTTTACTCAGGTACTAATACAGTTGCTCTCTCTGTCAGGGAAAAATAAAATAGAAACAGCACACGTTCTTGGGCGCTGGTGACCTGGTAGCTGCGTCTGCTTCTGCATCTTGCCGGCGTTCAAGTTGAGGTTCAACTTGGACTGTGGATCGAGGAGCGGGAGGCGCCCCAAGATGGACGCTCCATGCCATGCACGTCTTATCTGTTAGTACGTAGTACGCTAGGGCAGAAATATTCTGAATTCCCAATTGCTGAACTGAACTGGAAGACTGAACCACACTGTCCTCGTCTACTCATGAGTCACGACCGGAGATCAGTAACGAGTAGCTGAGCTGTGATGACGTACGGAGGATGCCGAGGACGGGGGTGGAGACAAGCGGGTCGCGACCTGCGAGCCCCGGGCTGGCTTGCCTCCTTGTCCGTTGTCCCTTCCCATGGCCCCTAGGGCGAGCTGGCGATGGACGAATTTGTTGCGTTCCGCGTCCGTGCCCTGGTCTGTCTGTCTGTCTATCTCGGGAAGAAATTCAGTGCATCTCACGCGGACCGGCCGTGGTTGCTCGCCGTGTATGTGCGGCAAAGATTCCGTACGCTTTTCGTGGTTGTCTCCTCTCCTCTCGTCGTGTACGTGCATCAGCGCATCATTGCGTCGATCACCTGCGTCCAATTTCGCCTCACGACCACCGGCTCCTGAGTACCTGTTCGATGCCGATATGATGCCCTTTTGTAGTCGGCAGGCGCGCGATCGAATATCCAAGCAACAAACTACTACATACGCTTGCGCTGCGCCCGAGAATTCTTTTGATCAGATATTTTTCTTCAGACTAATGATGATTGTCCAGGGGATGCTAGCCAACAGACACAGTTAACTATGATTGTCAGTGACCTGCTGCTGCTGCGGCGGCGGCTAGAAGCATGATCCCATCTAATGGCCTTGCAAATGAATAGTTGCTGATAGGTTGGCAATTTTCATTGAGAGGGCAATCATAGCGACTGAAAAATCAATTTGTACAAAGTGAGATTTTCCATTTTAGGAAAGCAAAAGACGAGGAGCAACATTATAAACAAAAAAGTTTGGTTGTGAAACTGGTTCTCTTCCTTTCCGGCATCTTGGGATGCCTATTCATCACACAAAACTCCGAAACGCTAAATGGAATCCAATCGGGACCTGGTCCACTAAGAAGCTCAGTTGCTGGCAGAGCAAGTTGCTCTCGTATGGAGATCGACTTATTTTCATTAACTCTGTTCTGACATGTATGTTGATGTTAATGTATCTTTTCTTGAGATACCCACATGGGTGATAAAAAAATATACTAGACTTCCTTAGATCAAGATTTTTTTTTGGCAAATTGATGATACCGAAAAGATATGTCGGCTTACGTAATGGATTCTAATTTTTTGAACAAAAGACCATGGAGGTTTACGAATTGAACTACTTAAACTAAAAAAGAAAATGTTCATTAAGTACATTACTTTTAAAACTTTATTTTAGAAAGAAATACGGTGGGGGAAGCCCCTACATTTAAAAAAAAAAAGAACACAATTCCTGCATCCCTCGAAACTTGAATCTAGGCGGCTGTATAATACATCTACTTTCCTAACCAAGGGGCTAGCTTTTTAAACTTCTAAATGGGAAGGAATGTGGCAGGAGTTGTTGGATAACAAATTTCTTAACAACAAAACCCTATCCCAAGTTCAGGCTAAACTCATCCACTCCTCCTTTTGGAAAGGCCTCATGCATTTCAGCGATGATATTTTTAGTGGAGTTTTTTTAATAGTTAGAGAAGGAAAGAGTACTAGGTTCTGGAAAGATATAGCCAGATGTGTACCTCTAGCTCAACAATATCCGTCGATATATAACATTCTGCAACACAAAAGTGTTTTCATTGCTGATGTCTTATCACAAACTCCTCCAAATATTCGTTTTAGGAGAGGCTTAACTAGTAGTAAGTGTACACGATGGTTTGCACTTATGCCGAAGACTAATGGTGGTCAAGTTATCTGACCAACCTGATAGTTTTACGTGGAAGATTATGGCCCGGGTCAGTTGACAGTCAAATCTATGTATGTGAACATGATGAATGTACGCTAGATTTCTTCAAACCTATATGAGGATGTTAAAAAATGCATTAAATAAAATCATGTGGTTCCTCAAGCATAAAGTGTTGCTCACAAAGGGATAATTTTCCTAAAATAAATTGGAAATGATATAAAAATTGTTGCTTCCATGACAAGGAGATAGTTGAGCATATGTTTTTTTCTTTCCTTTTCGCTCGTATCGTGTGGATTATCATGTATATTCACTACAATATTTCACCTCGGGCCAGCATTACGAACATGTTTGGAAATCGGTTGAATGGTTGGTAAGAAAGGTAAGGCTGAAATACGCATTGATGTTTTAGCTCTACATTGGTCTATTTGAACATGTAGAAATAACATCTATTATATACTAAAAGCAAAATAAGGATGTTTAATAGAGCCACCATATTAAACCACATCATCTTAATTATTTTAGCAATTAGATTTAAAACTTAGGGTCCTGATTTAACTAGAGATTAATAGTTACGTAACAGTTTAATCTTATTTGACACGGTCCAATAGATCCTTATAATATCTTATCTTATGTAGACGTACGGCCGGGAAGCTGGCTCATAACTGATTGGCAACAAAAAAAAGTCAAGAGCGGATCGATATGTAGCTTTAAAACGTACTGAATCCGTCAATGAAAAGGGCATACGGCCCAGGGAAACGTGACAGGCCACACATATTGGACGTACGGCCGGGAAGCTAGCTCAAAATTGATTGGCAACAAAAAAAATCCAGAGCACATTAATATGTACGTACTAGCTTTAAAACTGATCGGCAAATGAAAAGCTGCCCGTGTTGGACGTGCGACCAGGAAGTTAGCTCAAAACTAATTGGTAACAGAAAATATTTAAAGCAGATCAATATGTACAAGCATCAAAACTGGTCGCCAAAAAAAAGTTCTCGTGCCAAATTAACACGGGGTACTACCAATCAGTTATGAGCCAATCAGTTACTTGCCGAGTCTGTATCCGATCAATGCACAACGATACTAGCCGAGTCTGTTTGATAAACAAAAACTTAGATCAGACCATCAAAATAATAGCTATGATCTGCTTGAATTTTGTTTTAAAAAAAGCGTTTGTTGACTATTTGTTTCCATACGATAAAGGTGCAGCCTTCAAGTTCGTACACTCAACATAATAAGGGCAAATAAGAAACAACTAATTTCTTTTTTCACAATGAGTCATGTTCTACGGAAGGAAAGAAATTAAGATTTTACCAAAGAATGTAGATTGTACCGTAGGGACGAGTCCGCTCAACAAAAAGAAAATTATGCAATGTTAGCTATACGATCGTTACACGACCGACGTGATAAAATAAGCTGAAAACAAACTGATTCATATATATAGATATGTACTGTATGCAAGTTTTTTATCGGCTGGTATTTCCAAAACTTCGCTGGAAATCAGTTTTACCAGCTACAACCGTATTTTTCTACCGGACTAAATTTCATGTATTAATATAATTTCCTCAAATTCAAATAGTTCTGAGAAAGTTTGAAAGAAATTATAGATTTGTTTTGAATATATCAGGCGGAATACTTGCAGTATTTCTGATATTGCGAAGACAAAAAATAACGGTACCTAGCGATATTTTTACCCTTCTGATTTTCTTTTACTACCATAGAGTTTTTTTTAAGACGGAGAAAAGGTACCACAAATTCAAAATACAATATTCAGAAGACATGGTACGATCCATGTCGATCTACATATACATCTATCCGATTGGATCACACATCATTTTTTTCACAGTGGACGGAATTTACCGGTATTAACATAATTTGCTCATATATAAATAATTTAAGATAATATTGAAGAATTTATGATTTTTTGAATATCTCTGGAAAAATACCGGCCGGTAATTTAGGTGCCTACCGGTAATTTTACACAACCAAGAAGAAAAGCCTTGACAGTTCGTAGAATTTTTTTCGCCGGGCAGAAGCTATCGCCAATTCCGAATATATTATTGAGTAGACGGGGTTCAAATACATGCCAATCTACATGTACATCTACCAGATTGGATCTCCTATCAAACGGATGGAAATTTGGTAGAATACGAACTACTACCGTTCCCCCTACAATAAAAAAAACTTTGTTCGCAAAGCTAGCTACATCGTGGTGGAAATGCAAAGGTCAATAAGCGTATCATAAGTTGAATATATTGATCAATAAATATGCATGTTAGAAAAAACTGGTCAAAACAATTGGGTTTCTAATTTCAGTTATAACACATATAAGGAGATAGAAATGTTTATAAAACTCTAATTCTACGCTAGGATGCAAATTAACCATACTCGGGGATAGGGATACCCAGACATATTCACATTGAAATGAGAATAAACAATCCAATCTACTATAGAAAATATCAATGGATTACGACACAAACTATAATCCTAAATTTCTCACATCTATCTCTCTATTTTTGCGGATCATAAAACTATATTATTTTCTTGAATGGAAAGTGCCACTTTCGAAAAAATAAAGGGGATGCCCTCGCATTTGCGAGGGCCACACTGCTAGTTATTTTAAACAAGATGAAAGTTACAAAAAAAAAATACAGGTTATCTTTTTGGTTACATATTGAATCCAATGATGGCCTTTCTTACCGTCGTTGTATCAGCAGGAATGTAGAGCCCGTTGGTGGTTGCTTGGGATATCTAAAGTCTGTCTGGCTGGCGACATAGTAGTTGACTTAAGAAACGATAGTTGTTACATGCTTTGCTTTTTGCTACTTTTATTTTGGTGGTTGATATATGTATATCGACCGAGTTATAACATACCGATATTTGAACTTCCTTATCTCCATTTTAAAAAACGACTGGCCATAATGCTAGCTGTTGACACAGTAGAGGGTTTGGCATTGCTAGGAGCAGGTGGCATGGGCAGGACTCACAAAATCGGAACCCTGTACTAGCAACGGACAATTTAAGCTGCCGTATTGACCCATGCACTGCGGGTGTTGCCCCGGCCGCAATGCACGGGCGGGCGCGCATGCGAGACGAACAGGCCCCGCTCTCTCTCACGTTCCCATCCAACCACAACTGGCTGTCGTCCATGGCGTATTGGCCCCAAGCTCCAGTCCCCACCGGTCCACTCCCAACCGAAGCGTCGCACGCCCGATCTATCCGCTGACACTCTGGGTATGTATGATCCAGGTACACGCCGACGCCGGCACGAGTACGTGCTCCATCTTGTTGTACGCGTGAGGTCGCGCTGGATGGTCGAGTTCCAGCTGTGCTCTACTCGTACGTACGAGAAGAAGAACGTACGGAGAGAAAACATACGGAAGAACACACATTATACAGATCACAAACTCACTCACGTACAAGAATGAACTGGTGGTAAGTCCAATCCAACGCTACCTTCCCTGCCAACTAGCTCGAATGGCAAATCAAATGATAAGATCGAAGAGTAGCAGTATATTCACGTGGCACGTTTACACGCGCCATGCCGATGGCGAGTGGTGGTGGCGCGGAGGGGTCCTCGGCACGGGCGGCCTTGCAGGAGACGGCTCGCGGCGGGTCGGGACGGTGGCGGTTGCGGTGGAGAGGACGACTGGGTCGTCGACGGAGGCGGCGAACACGGCGTCCCAGATCTCCGCGAAGGCGCGGAGGATGACGTCGTGGTGGTGCGGCGCGTTGAGGTTGAGGAAGCGCCGGAGCATCTCCCGCAGCTCCTCGCCGGCCACCATCCCGTGCTCCACGATCATCTGCACCATCGACTGCCGAAAGTCGCCCAGCGGGTCCTCCGACTGCTTCACCACCGCCACGCTGCCGTCCAGCCCCACCTCCACGCGGCCGTCGAGCCCCGCCACCTGGACGACGTCACCGGCGCGGTGGTAGGCTTTAGCGCCCTTCGTCGAGTCGCCGCCGCTCTTCGTGGTCACCTTCCTGGCCTCCCGCGGCGGCGTGGAGGGTTTCTTGTCGATGCGGTCCTGCAGCGGCGTCGAGAGTTTCTTGTCGACGCGGCCCTGCGGTGGCGTCGGGAGTTTCTTGTCGACGCGGCCCTGCAGCGGCGCCGAGAGCTTCTTCTCGCTGTGGCTCTTCCGGCCCCACGACGCGACGCTCTGCTCCAGCTCGCTGAGCTCGCGGAGCAGGCCGGAGAAGCTCTGCGTGGCTGCTGCCGAGCTGTCCATCTTGAAGGGGCCGCCGTCGTCGATGCAACCGAACTCTGCCACGGCGTCCTCCCAGACGAAGGACGACGACGAAGCGGAGGTCAGCGTGTCCGTCGTGGTCGACGCCGACGGGTTCGTCGACCTCCCGCCCCCGCGCCGCGTCTCGGTCGTCGTCGACGTACCAGCGCCGGACGGCGACGGCGAGGCGGAAACGGACACGCTCTTGGCGTCCTTGCAGCCGCAGCCAATCGCGAACCCCACGCCGCCGTGGCGCCTCTTGACCGAAATGCCAGGGCTCAACATTCCTTCTGTTCTTGTCCTTGGAGAATGAGAGCGTGCTATGGCACTACCCGTGAGTTGTGACTTGTGAGTGAGCCTAGCACTAGCAGTACGCTTTCGACTGGTTTCTGCCGTTAGCTGGATTTTATATAGAGCGATGAAGCGAGCATCGCTCAGCAAGCTGCGTGTTCACAACTTCACATGGTACAGTAGTATTGGATCCAACTTAATTGCCATCCACCTATTAATAATGTCTCCGATGATGGCGATGTAAAAACTAACTTTTGTATCACTTAGGACAAAAAGAAAATAGTCCCAAAAGGAGTTAGATGATTAGAGTATCATTGGAAGATATTGACGCGGATAATAATTTCATGCTCAACTATTATGTTGAGCATCCGGTGTATCCCGAGAGATCTTTTTGCCGCAGGTTCTATATGTCTCTTGATTTGTTCAACCACATTACATAGTGTGTTAAGTTGCATAATCGGTTCTTCGAGCAGATGATGAGTTGTGTCCGAGAGCTTGGGCATAGAACCTACCAAAAGGTGATTGTCGTATGAGTGAGAGCGGAAGTGTGTGAAGAGTTTCGCAGTTGCGGTGGTTGAGGTGTTCAGGCCTGAGTTTTTTAGAGCATCCAATGCTTAGGACACAGCCCGGCTGTTGAAGAAGAACTTAGCATGTGGGTTTCCATCTATACTCACTTCCATATATTTCATGCATTGGAGGTGGAAAAGCTGTCATGCAACATGAGATGGACAATTCGGAGGGTCTATGAAGGATTTCACTATCATTTTTAAGACCGTGGCCGATCATGAGACATGGATAGGGCATGAGTGCCTAGTTCTTGCAATGACATCAATATTCCCCAATGGGCAGCTCTTTTTACCAAGCTAGCCAATGGTGAGTCACCATCGGTTGAGTTTCAAGCAGATGGCCGCACCTATAACATGGGATACTACCTTGTGGATAACGTCTATCCAAAGTGGGTTACATTTGTGAAGCCACTTCAAAACCCTCACGAAAAGAAAGAACTCCAATTCCGTAATGCTCAATCGGAGGTTAGGAAAGATGTGGAGCGAGCATTTGGGACTTTGCAACCCAATCTAGGATTAACAAATCAATTCGCACATCATGATTGATTGTGTGATCATGCATGGCATGATCATTGAGAATGAGCGTCACAAGAATGAGGTCCATGACATCTACGACTTGATTGGTCAACTGATGCGGCTGCATAGAGGCAGAGACCGAGTCATTTTGTTGTTTTGGAGAATTCAATGTTGTTTTTGTGTTGATTCGTGTGCTACTTGATGGATCATTTGATGAACTATTTGTATTATGATGTAATAATTGAGTACTATTTGTGTTCTATTTTGATTTATTTGAGATGAAGTTTCATACTCCATCTGTTCCTACATATAAGCCATATAGTTTTTTGAGAAATATTCCAGAATATAAAGTTTACTGCGTTGCCCCACAATATTTTTAGGGATTTGATTAGTTTTCCTTAGCTTACGCAAAGTCCTCTATTATCTCACGTCAATTTCCTAGGGCTAATTCCAGTCAAACATGGTGTAATTTTTCCTAAATATTTGTTCCTTAATTTCCGTGCCAGAAACTATATGACTTATATTTAGGAACGTGGTGAGTATTATTTATTTCATATATGTATGCAATTATGGATGTAGTTGTGCGGTAGTCCTGCCCTATTTTCAATCATCTTGTGTGGCAACATAAACTATTTCGCATCATCTTGTAAAACAAAAATTGCACAGTATATTCTGGATTTTTCTCATGTATAGTTCATAGTGCAATTGTCTTTGGTGTCCTATTATATATTATTTGTTAGAGATGCTCTAATTTATGTATTATTTGACCATGAAAAAATGAAGAAGATGACGAAACGAATCAAAGCCGCCAGGTGCCAAATCCAACAGATCGATTGTCTCAACCCACACCACGTAACCATCAAACGGTTGATTCCCCTAGAACAAAAAGCCACACCACGTGTATACACCTAGGGCTAGTTTGGTTCCTCACGAGGTCATTTCTCGTTTCCACTGGACCAAGTATTGCGTGTTTGGTTCCCCACAACAAAAAAGATTTCCTGCATATCAGTATATCACGGTTCTTAAAGCAACCTATAGCAGCTAAAAGTTGACCCATGAGAAACTCTTGATTTCAGCTTTCCCACACCTGCAGGCGCTGGATAGCCAAAAAGTGAACCCTTCATGGCTCCTCTACGCATGCGAGCATATATACATACCTTGCCTCTAATTTAGTTCAAATCAGTCCTCTTCTTATCTACATAACGGTGCTTGATGACCCACAAGTATAGGGGATCAGAACAGTCTTCGAGGGAAGTAAAACCCCAATTTATTGATTCAACACAAGGGGAGGTAAAGAATACTTATAAGCCTTAACAGCGGAGTTGTCAATTCAGCTGCACCTGGAAAAGCACTAGTAACCGGGGTGATGTGAAAGCAGCAGTAATATGAGAGCAATGGCAAACACGACAGCAGAAGCAGTAACACATAGGAGGTTGCACCGGAAAATATTCCAGTGCGTAGTTGACTGTAGAGCAATGATGATGACAGACGACCGGGATTCCCAGCTATCTACACTAGTGCTAACTCTCCAAATAACATGTGTTGGGTGAATAAATTACAGTTGGGCAATTGATAATTGTGAGGGCATGACAATGCATGCTATGATAAGATAAAGGTTACTGTGGTATTTAATTGGGCATTACAACATAATACATAGACCGTAATCTAACTGCGGCTATGACTAATAATCCACCTTCAGGTTATCATCCGAACCCCTTCCAGTATTAAGTTGCAAGCAACAGATTATCGCATTAAGCAATGTGTGTAAAGTAAACAATAGAATTATTCTTAGACAAAATATTGTTGTTTTCTTCCTAGTAGAAACAGCACATCTACAATCTTAGAAGTTATTGTCACCCTTCCAGATAACTAGAGGCATGAACCCACCATCGAGCATAAATACTCCCTCTTGGAGATACAAGCAACTACTTGATCAGGGTAACTACAAGTACCGGAGAGCATGCAAGATCTTAAATAACAGTAGTATGATAATATAATGAACAATCTGATCACAATTCCACAATTTATCGGATCCCAACAAACACAACACCGATTACATCATATGGATCTCAATCATGTAAGGCAGCTCATGAGATCATTGCATTGAAGTACATGTGAGAGAGTACCAACTAGCTACAACCGAGAACCCGTAGTCCAGGGGAGAACTACTCACAAACCATCAAGGAGTCGAAGTGGAGGCGCTGGATTCGATGGAGATGGCTCCGGGGGTCAATCCCCGTCCCGGCAGGGTGCCGGACAGGAACTTCCGACCCCCGAAACTTGTATGGACGATGGCGGCGGCGACGGAACTTTTCGTGGACGGAGGCTGGATGATTTAGGGTTTTTGCGTCGAAGGATTTATATAGGCGGAATGGCGAGGTTGGTGGCCGCCTGGGTGGCCCACACCATGCCATGGCGCATGCCCACCCTTGGTCGCGCCATGGGGTAGTGTGGCCGCCCTGTGACGCCCCTCCGTCTCTCCTCCGGACTTGTCTTTGTTACGGTAAAATATTAACTTCGGCTTTTGTTTCGTCCAATTCCAAGAATATTTCCTGTACAACTTTTCTGAAATACAAAAACAACAAAAAACATGAACTGACACTGTTGCATCTTGTCAATAGGTTAGTTCCGGAAAATACATAAAAGCGCCACAAATTGTAGACAAAACATATAGAAATTGGTGTAAAACAAGCATGGAGCATCAAAAATTATAGATAGATACGTCTGCAACATATCAGCATCCCCAAGCTTAACTCCTGCTCGTTCTCGGGTAGGTAAGTGATAACAAAGATAATTTTTGAGGTGACATGAAGCCAACACAATCTTCATCAAGTTGTTGTAAAAGCATTGTGAGCTGGGATCAAAGTACTCTAAACATAGGCATGATAGATATAATTCTAACAATACTTTGCAACTATGTTATAACAAGAGAAGTAACTCAAACAAAAGATCATGAATAATAATGCACTGAAAGCAACTGTTTGTTTATGAGCATTGCAAAAACATAGCAAAGTGGTATTCATCTTGTCCTTTATGAATGAGCAAAACATAAATGCCAGGGCAGCTTTAAAGTTTAGAGGGTGACTAGATACAAATAATTGGAGAACAAGCAATATTCATAATCATGAATCAATCAATAATAAATTTTGGGACTATGCACATTATACTCAGAATGACAACTATGCTCTCTTAGTGCTGCATAGAGCAAGAATATGAAGACTCAACATAAAAGTAAAAGAAATGCCCTGCACAGAGGGAAGCAAGATTACTCATGTGCTAGAACTTTTTATTTTGAAAGCAATAGGAGTGTTGACAATATATATTTTGAGAGGTATGCATGTCTATGTCAATGAATGGCATCAAATAATCTATCATCCTTTCATATAGTGACCTCAAGAGCGGCTCCCAGTTAGTTCTCCAATGCACACCATTATTTAGGGTCTCTCTAGTACATAATGTGCGGAGCATTATTTATTTATTTTATATTTTATTTGGCATGGGCACCCGGTTTCCTTGATCTTTTTGCAATATTAAGGACTTTAGCACATTATGTATGCTGGTCAAGGTGTGAAGTCATGAAAATACAATAAACCATTCAATATTTCCTCATGAGCTAAAACAAAACACAAAACAAGTAATAATTTTGAAGGTTTAAAGGTAGTGATGACTCACAAGTATAGGGGATCGCAACAGTCTTCGAGGGAAGTAAAACCCAAATTTGTTGATTCGACACAAGGGGAGCCAAAGAATACTTATAAGCCTTGACAGCGGAGTTGTCAATTCAGCTGCACCTGGAAAAGCACTAACAACAGTGGTGATGTGAAAGCAAGTGGTAATATGATGCGGCGCCGGAAAATAGTTGGTACTACTTTGATGGCGTGTTGACGAGGAAATGTGATGCGGCGGTAATATGAGAGCAATAGTAACACGGTTGTAGCAAGTAACACGAGAGGAGATGGCACTGGAAAATATCCCGACTGCATAGCTTGATTGAAAAGCAATGATGATAAAATAAAGGACCGGGGTTCCCGACGATCTACACTAGTGGTAACTCTCCAGATAACAAGTGTTGGGTGAACAAATTACAGCTGGGCAATTGGCAGAATTGAATTTAGCATTAAGACAAAATATCCAGTCTATTAATATCTTAGGCATGTTTTCCATATATAGTCATTCGTGCTCGCAATGAGAAACTTGCATAACATCTTTTGTCCTACCAGCCCGTTTGCAGCGGGGCCTCAAGGGAAACTACTTGTAATTAAGGTACTCCTTTTAATAGAGCACCGGAGCAAAGCATTAACACTTGGTGAAAACATGTGATCATCGTATCAAAGTCATCCCCTCCGGTTATCCCAATTCGAGATCACTTTGGGGCATCAGGTTCCGGACAAAGACATGTGCATACAATTTGTAGATATAATCTAAGCAACAATTATAGAGTCTAGATCTAAGATCATGCCACTCGTGCGCTAGTGACAAGCATTAAACATAACAATATTGCAGCAACAAATACTTCACAAACTTATAAGATATACGGAACATAATGATCAATCCATCGGATCCCAACAAACACAACACCGATTACATCATATGGATCTCAATCATGTAAGGCAGCTCATAAGATCATTGTATTGAAGCACATGGGAGAGAGTACCATCTAGCTACAGCCAAGAACCCATAGTCCCTGCAAGAACTACTCACAAACCATCATGGAGTCGAAGTGGAGGCGGTGGAGTCGATGGCGATGGCTCCGGGGGCACTTCCCCGTCCCGGCAGGGTGCCGGAACAGAGACTTTTGTCCCCCGAAACTTGATTTCGGCGATGACAGCGGCTACGCAACTTTTCGTGGTCGGAGGGTGATATGTTTCGGAGTTTTTAGGTCAGAGAGGTCTTATAGGCGAAGAGGCGACGTGAGGGGGTGCACGGGGTGCTAGTACATGGTCCAGGCGCAGCCAAGGGTGGTGCCGCGCCTGCACTATGTACTGCCATGTGGCAGCTCTCCGGCGCGTGTCCTTCTGGCTCCGTCTTCGTCCCGGAAAAATAAGACTCTGGGCTTTTGTTTCGTCCAATTTCGAGAAACTTTCATGTACAACTTTTCTGAAACACAAAAACAGCAGAAAACAGGAACTGGCATTGCGGCACTGCGTTAATAGGTTAGTCCCAAAAAATGCTAAAAAGTGTGGGAAAGTGCACATAAAACATATAAGAATTGTAACAAAACAAGCATGGAGCATCAAAAATTATAGATACGTTTGCAACGTATCAACATCCCCAAGCTTAACTCCTGCTCATCCTCGAGTAGGTAAGTGATAACAAACAAATAATTTTTGAAGTGACATGCACCTTCAAAGTTCAAAGGATGACTAAATACAAATAAATTAAGAACAAGTAATAACAGATTCATGATTCAATCAATAATAATTTTGGGACCATGCACATAAAACTAAGAATGACAACTATGCTCTCTTAATGGTGCATGAACTTAGAATATGAAGACTCAACATAAAAGTAAAAGAAAGGCCCTTCGCAGAGGAAGCAGTGGATTACTCATGTGCTAGAGCTTTTTATTTTGAAAGCATGGAAACAATTGTGTCAACGGTAGTAATAATTCATATGGGTTATGTATAAAACTTCCTATAAGCTGCAAGTCTCATGCATCGAATACTAATAGTGCCCGCACCTTGTCCTAATTAGCTCGGATTTCCATGGATTATCATCGCATTACATATGTTTCAACCAAGTGTCACAAAGGGGTACCTCTATGCCACCTGTACAAAGGTCCAAGGAGATAAATCGTATTTGATTTCTCGATTTTGATAGATCTCAACTTAAGTACATCCATACCGGGACAACATAGAAAACAGATAATGGACTCCTCTTTTTAATGCTTTAAGCATTCAACAATAATAATATTCTCATAAGAGATTTTGAGGATTTGAGTGTCCAAGCTGAAACGTCCACCATGATACATGGCTTTGATTGGCGACCCAATGTTCTTCTCTAACAATATGCATACTCAAACCATTTCAGCTCATGGCAAATCTCCCTTACTTCAGACAAGACGAACATGCATAGAAACTCACATGATATTCAACAAAGGTGTGACAGGATGATGGCGTCCCCAGTAAGTCTATGGTTACCGCTCAACAAGCAACTTATAAGAACTAGGATACATGAGTAACATATTCCTTACGACAACAGTTTTTTAGGCTACTTTCCCATGAGCTATATATTGTAAAAATAAGGAACATTTTGTTTTAAAGGTAGCACACAAGAAATTTAATTTGGAGTGGCTATGAAATACCACATATAGGTAGGTATGGTAGACACGATTGGCATTTTGTTTTTTGGGAGTTGGATGCACGAGTAGAGCTCATAATCAGTACAAATGAAGGCTAGCAAAAGAAAGGGCCAACCGACTAAGAGAGCAATAATAGCCATAACCATGCATAGCGACAAAACTTATTAATCAAAGCATATGGTGATATTAAAATTAAAAAACTAAATGATCATCAAGTCAACTCAATTGAACATCAAAGGAGATCTTTCATTTGCATCACTATTAATATGAGACTTCTTACTCGTATCCAACACCAATTAACTTATTTGAAACAACTCTCGTAGATAATATTCAGTAGATATTAGAGAGATAAATTCACTTGCATATAGAAAACCAACAAGCTCTGAACATAATATGAATGAAAAACTAGAGCTTAAACCTAGTATCCGCAAAAATAGAACGCTCGTTGAACATATGAGTGAAAACTAGAGCGTTCATGCAATTAAAGCGGAGCGTGTCTCTCTCCATAACAAATATGATGGGTTCCAACCACTTGTTACAGAAAACAAAACAAAACAACAGAAAACAAAAATAAAGACGCTCCAAGAAAAGCACATAATGCTTGAAGCAATAAAAATATAGCGCATTGAAAAATGACCTGGTGCTTTTTACTGATGAAGAGGGGGTGCCTTGGGCATCCCCAAGCTTTGACGCTTGTACTTCTTGGATATTTCTTGGGGGATTCGGGGGAGATCCCCAAGCTTGAGCTTTTGTCCATTCTTCATCCTATGGCATCATTCTTCTCTCCCTACACTTGAAAACTTCCTTCACCCAAAACTCAACATAATTCATTAGCAATATTAGTGTAATCAAAATAAGCAATCCACTTGGTTCTGGTATGACATATTTAAACCTTATATTAAAACATTAGCTACTGCATAAACTTCTTCGGAAAGCTCATTCTTTCAAAAGAACTCAAAAAGAAAAAGAAAATTAAGAGGCAAATGCACTAATGGCATAAATCTGTCAAAACAGAACCGCAACTAAAGATCGATTTTTTCGAGACTTCTCCGTTGCTCAGATCGAAAAATGTTAAACTAATGAAAGTTAGATAATAACATGGGGAATATGCTCGTAAATGTTCAGCTCAAGGTGACGTTCTGGTGATTTATGCGAATTTTTCTCGCGACAGTCCAGAAACAGAATTGCAAATTCCCCAAACACTACTTTCTTACCATTAGAGGCTACTCTTGGCACAAAAACGAAATAAAAAATGATAAGGAGAGGTCATTACAGTAGCAATGACTTCTGAGACTCAACAAAACAGTAAAATAACAGAAATAAAAACATAATGGGTTGTCTCCCAAAAAGCTCTTTCTTTATAACCATTAAGATAGGCTCAGTAATTTGAGAAGATGCTCACATATGTAATATGAATTGAAGCAAAAGAGAGCATCAAGAAGCAAATATGAAACACATTTAAGTCTTACCCACTTCCCGTGCATGGGAATCTTGTACACAAATAAATTCACAAAGAACAAAGTGACAAGCATGTGAAGGTAAAACAAGAGTAACTTTCAAATTTTCATCATGTAGAGAGGTGTTTTAGTACCATGTAAATTCCTACAACCATATTTTCCTCTCTCATAATAATTTTCAGTAGCATCATGAATAAACTCAACAATATAACTATCACATAAAGCATGCTTTTCATGATCCTCAAACACATAATTTTTATCAAGCTCAAAAATAGTAGGATTATCAAACCCACTTTTAGCAATTTTATAACAAGATGATTGATCATTCTCAAGAGGTATGGGACTACTAGTAGCAATCCTATTTTTAGTAGCATTATAATTTATAGCATCAAGTAACATAGGACCATCATCTAGAGCTTTATCATAAACACTCTCCAAGCAAAATTCTTTACTTCCATTCATTTTGAAATTAGGCACAAATAAAGTATTATCATGAGATTTATCAAAATAGCATGGATTATTATAAATAAAACTAGCATAATTATTCTCACAAGTTTTACTCACAGAGAATATTTCAAGAGAATCCTCATGAACATAACATTCGTCCTCCTTTGGTGTGCATGGAGGGCAATCAAATAATGTAAGAGATAAAGAGTTACTCTCATTAGAAGGTTGGCATGGGTAGCTAATCCATTCTTCCTCCTTTTGTTCATCACTCTCCTCTTCTTTTTCATCTAATGAGCTTTCAGGTTCAACAACTTCTTCTTCCACGGGTTCCTGCAAATTGTGGATACATTCTTGTGTTGGAGATATGCCCAAGAGGAAATAATAAAGTGGTTATTATAATATCTTTGTGTTTATGATAAATGTTTGCATACCATGCTATAATTGTATTAACCGAAACATTGATACATGTGTGTTATGTAAACAACAAGGAGTCCCTAGTAAGCCTCTTGTATAACTAGCTTGTTGATTAATGGATGATCATGGTTTCGTGATCATGAACATTGGATGTTATTAATAACAAGGTTATATCATTAGTTGAATGATATAATGGACACACACCCAAATGAGCGTAGCATAAGATCAAGTCATTAAGTTCAATTTGCTATAAGCTTCGATACATAGTTACCTAGTCCTTCGACCATGAGATCATGTAAATCACTTATACCGGAAGGGTACTTTGATTACATCAAACGCCACTGCGTAAATGGGTGGTTATAAAGATGGGATTAAGTATTCGGAAAGTGTGAGTTGAGGCATATGGATCAAGAGTGGGATTTGTCCATCTCAATGACGGATAGATATACTCTGGGCCCTCTCGGTGGAATGTCGTCTGATTAGCTTGCAAGCATGTGACTAGTTCACAAGAGATGACATGCCACGGTACGAGTAAAGAGTACTTGTCGGAAACGAGGTTGAACTAGGTATGGAGATACCGACGATCAAACCTCGGACAAGTAAAGTATCGCGTGACAAAGGGAATCGGTATCGTATGTTAATGGTTCATTCGATCACATTGTTCATCGTTGAATATGTAGGAGTCATTATGGATCTCCAGGTCCCGCTGATGATTATTGGTCGGAGAGGCGTCTCGATCATGTCTGCACATTCTCGAACCGTAGGGTGACACACTTAAGGTTTCGAGGTTGCTAGGGGTAGTATCGGGATTAAATAAATAGTTTTGGAGAGTTACGGAATTGTTCCGGGAAGAGTATTAGCAATTTATTAATTAATTGAATTATTAATTACTAATATATAATATAAGACTAAAAGTAGTCTATCAGATATTTTGCTACTGTGTTAATTAAGTAACATGTATAAGCAAACTATTAAGAAAAGGAGATAAGGAAAAAGATTAAGAGCAAAGAAAAAAAAAAGAGGCAGGCCCGGCCAGCTGGGCCGGCCGGACGCACGCATGGCCAAGGCCATGTTTTTGGCCAAAGCCATCGTTGATGTGGCTGCCCGATCGATGTGATCGATCGTGCCAGGCACGTTTGGTGCATCTCCAAGAAAAGGAGTTTCTTTCTTGCACGCCACGTGCGATCTTGCTGCCATACCCGCCTATAAAAGAACCAACGCGCAGGCCGCGTTAGATCAGATTTTGGGTCGCGGCCGTTTGCTCCGTTTGGTTCTCCTTTTGCTTAGTTTCTTCCACCCAACGTAAACAGGCGAAGCCCTGTCCGCGCAAACTCTTCACCACCACCACACCGTCGTGCTGTCTGGACTAGATCCCATCTACCACATCTTCCCGCTTGCTGGAACAAGGAGGAGGTATCTTCATCGAGCTGTACGTGTGACCGAGTACGGAGGTGCTGCCCGTTTGCAGCGCCGGAGGGATCGTCATCGCGATCTTGAGATCGGCAAGTGTACGACTACATCACCCACGAGATCCGATCTCGTTTCCGCTTAGCGATCTACAAGGGTATGTGGATCCAACCTTTCTCGTTGCTTCAATCTAGTAGATTAGATCTTGGTGTTTTTCCATAGATTGGATCTTGGTTTTATTCGTTCTTGCGGTAGAAAATTTTTGTTTTCTATGCTACGAACCCCATCGAGTGGTATCGAGCCATGTCTATGCATAGATCTGTTGCACGAGTAGAACACAATGGTTTTGTGGGCGGTGATGCTCTTGTTGCTTTAGTTTGTGTACTTTTCTTCTTGCGGGATGGTGGGATGAAGCGGCCCGGGCTAACCTTACATGACCGCGTCTCATGAGACTTGCTCCACGCTTGACATGCAACTTGTATTGCATAAGTGGCTTTGCGGGTGTCTCGTCTCTCCCACCATAGTGAAGATTGTAATTTACACTTCTATTGTCAACACTAGTATCACCGTTGTGGTTCATGTTCGTAGGTAGATTGGATCTTACTCGAAAACCCTAAACCACGTAAAATATGCAAACCAAATTAGAGGCGTCTAACTTGTTTTTGCAGGGTTTGGTGATGTGATATGGCCATGATGTGATGGTGATTATATTTGATGTATGAGATGGTCATTATTGTATTATGGCAACCAGCAGGAGCCTAATGGTTGTCTTTAATTTTTGTTAAAGACATGCGTGTCTATTCACCATGTAATAGCTTTATTTCAAGTAGTTGTTATAGTAGCTATAAGTGATGGACAACCATGAAGCGGCGCCACTGACCTTGACGCCATGCCGGTGATGATGGAGATCATGTCCGTGCTTTGGAGATGGAGATCAAAAGCACAAAGAAGAAAGGCCATATCATATCACACATTATGAATTGCATGTGATGTTAATCCTTTTATGCATCTTATTTTGCTTAGATCGCGACGGTAGCATTATAAGATGATCCCTCTCACTAAATATCAAGATAATAAAGTGTTCATCCTTAGTATGCACCGTTGCTAAGACTTGTCGTTTCGAAGCATCTCGTGATGATCGGGTGTGATAGACTCTACATGTGCATACAACGGGTGCAAGCCGGATTTGCACACGCGGATACCAAGGTTGCCTTGACGAGCCTAGCATGTACAGACATGGTCTCGGAACACGGGATACCGAAAGGTAGAGCATGAATCATATGAATGATATGATGAACACTTTGAGTGTTCGCCTTTGAAGCTACATCTTTTCTCGTGAAGATCGGACTTGGTGTAGTGGATTTGGTTCGTGTAATCACTAAGACAATGCGAGGGATGTTGTTTTAAGTGGGAGTTCACCTAGTTAATTTCAGAATTAAAATTGAACTCAATTTATCATAAACTTAGTCTAAACTCTTTGCAAATATGTTGTAGATCATGGCGCCCCCTCCATCAATTTTAACCAGTTCCTAGAGAAAGAAAAGCTTAAGGGCAATGGTAGCAACTTCACCGATCTGGTTCCGTCATGTGAGGATTTTCCTCACCGGTGGAAGCCTCGCAATATGTGCTCGATGCACCGCTAGGTCCCCCACCACCTCCGCAGTGTCCGAGGACATAAAGAATGTTTATGAGACTCGGGCAACTCGGTACTCCGAAGTTCGGTGTGCCATCTTGTGCAGCTTAGAGGCAGAGCTCCAAAAGCGTTTTGAGCACCACGACCCCTGTGAGATGATGCGTGAGCTCAAACTTATCTTTGAGACTCATGCGGCCGTGGAGAGCTATGAGGCCTCGAAGCAGTTCTTTACCTGCATGATGGAAGAGGGCAGCTCCGTTAGTGAGCACATGCTCGTCATGTCCGGGCATGCGAAGAAGCTCAGTGACTTGGGGATGATGATCCCTAACCAGCTGGGTATTCATCGTGTCCTTCAATCACGGCCACCAAGTTACAAGAACTTCGTGATGAACTACAACATGCGGAACATGAATAAAGATTTACCTGAAATCTTTTCCATGCTGAAATCTGCTGAAGTAGAGATTAAGAAGGAGAACCAAGTGTTGATGGTCAACAAGACCACCAGTTTCAAAAAGCAGGGCAAGCCTAACAAGGGTAACTTCAAGAAGGGCGGCAAGAAAGTTGCACCGCATCCTGAGAAGCCTAAGGCTGGTCCTAAACCTGAGACTGTGTGCTATTACTGCCAGGGAAGGGGCATCGGAAGCGCAATTGCCCCAAATACTTGGTCGATCCGAAGAGCGGACACGTCAAAAGAAAGGTATATTTGATATACATGTTATTGATGTCTATCTTACTGGTTCTCGTAGTAGTGCCCGGGTATTTGATACCGGTTCGGTTGCTCACATTTGTAACTCGAAATAGGAACTCGGAATAGATGAAGCCTCGGCAAGAGACGAGGTGACGATGCGCGTTGGAAATGGATCCAAAGTCGATGTGATCGCCGTCGGCACGCTCCTCTACATCTACCTTCGGGATTAGTTTTAAACCTTAATAATTGTTATTTGGTACCTGCGTTGAGCATGAACATTATATCTGGATCTTGTTTAATGCAAGACGGTTATTCGTTTAAGTCTGAGAATAATGGTTGTTCGATTTATATGAGTAATGTCTTTTATGGCCATGCACCTGAGATGAATGATTTATTCTTGTTAAATCTCGATAGTAGTGATACACATGTTCATAACATTAATGCTAAGCGAATGAAATTGAATGATAATTCTACTTATATGTGGCACTGTCATCTTGGTCATATTGGGGTGAAGCGCATGAAGAAACTCCATTCCGATGGACTTCTTGAGTCACTTGACTTTGAGTCACTTGACAGATGTGAAGCATGTCTAATGGGAAAAATGACTAAGACTCCATTTTCTCGGTACAATGGAGCGAGCTACAGACTTATTGGAAATCATACATACCGATGTGTGCGGACCAATGAGTGTAGCATCGCGCGGTGGTTATCGTTATGTTCTAACCTTCACGGATGATCTGAGTAGATATGGATATATTTACTTTATGAAACATAAGTCCGAGACTTTTGAGAAGTTCAAGGAATTCCAAAGTGAAGTAGAAAATCAACGTAACAAGAAGATTAAGTTTCTGCGTTCTGATCGCGGAGGTGAATATCTGAGTTATGAGTTTGGCATGCATTTAAAGAAATGCGGAATACTTTCACAGTTGACACCGCCGGGAACACCACAGCGTAATGGTGTGTCCGAACGTCGTAATCGAACTCTCTTAGATATGGTTCGGTCTATGATGTCTCTTACGATTTGCCGTTATCGTTTTGGGGTTATGCATTAGAGACAGCCGCATTCACTTTAAATAGGGCACCATCTAAATCCGTTGAAACGACACCGTATGAACTATGGTTTGGAAAGAAACCTAAGCTGTCATTCCTTAAAGTTTGGGGTTGCGAAGCTTATGTAAAGAAGTTACAGCCTGACAAGCTAGAACCCAAAGCGGAGAAATGCGTCTTCATAGGATACCCTAAAGAAACAATTGGGTACACTTTCTATCACAGATCCGAAGGCAAAATCTTTGTTGCCAAGAACGGATCCTTTCTTGAGAAGGAGTTTCTCACTAAAGAAGTGACTGGAAGAAAAGTAGAACTCGACGAGGTTAATGAACCTTCTCTCATAGATCAGAGTAGCGCAGTGCCGGAAGAAGTTCCTGCACAGCCTGCACCGATAGGAGAGGAAGCGAATGATGATGATCATGAAACTTCGAACGAGGAAGCTACTGAACCTCGCAGATCGACGAGGGAACGTACCACTCCTGATTGGTATGATCCCTGTCTGAATGTCATGATTGTGGACAACAATGATGAGGACCCTGCGACGTATGAAGAAGCAATGATGAGCCCAGATTCCAACAAATGGCAAGAAGCCATGAAATCCGAAATGGGATCCATGTATGATAACAAAGTATGGACTTTGGTAGACTTACCTGATAGCCGCAAGGCTGTCGAGAATAAATGGATCTTCAAGAGAAAAACAGATGCTGATGGTAATATTACTGTCTATAAAGCTCGACTTGTCGCAAAAGGTTTCCGACAAATTCAAGGAGTTGACTACGATGAGACTTTCTCACCTGTAGCGAAGCTAAAGTCTGTGAGGATTTTGTTAGCAATAGCTGCATTTTTCGATTATGAGATTTGGCAGATGGATGTCAAAACGGCGTTCCTTAATGGTGATATTGAGGAAGAGTTGTATATGGTACAACCCAAAGGTTTTGTCGATCCTGAAAATGCCGACAAGGTATGCAAACTTTAGCGTTCCATTTATGGACTGAAGCAAGCATCCCGGAGTTGGAACCTACGCTTTGATAGAGTGATCAAAGACTTCGGTTTTATACGGACTCATGGTGAGGCCTCGTATTTACAAGAAAGTGAGTGGGAGCTCTGTAGCGTTCCTGATATTATATGTAGATGACATATTATTGATTGGGAATGATATAGAACTATTAAGCAGTGTTAAAGGTTATTTGAATAAGTGTTTTTCAATGAAAGACCTTGGTGAAGCAGCATACATTTTAGGCATCAAGATTTATAGAGATAGATCAAGACGCCTAATAGGCCTTTCACAGAGTACATACCTGGACAAGATTCTAAAGAAGTTTAGAATGGATGAAAGCAAGAAAGGGTTCTTGCCTATGTTGCCGTGTAAAGTCTTGAGTAAGACTCAAGGTCCAGCTACAGCAGATGAAAGAGAGAGGATGAGCAAGATCCCCTATGCTTCGGCGATAGGCTCTCTCATGTATGTCATGTCGTGTACTAGACCGGATATCGCACATGTCGTTAGTTTGACCAGCAGATATCAAAGTGATCCAGGAATGGAACACTCGGACAGCGGTCAAGAATATCCTGAAGTACTTGAAAAGGACTAAGGATATGTTTCTTTGTTATGGCGGTGACCAAGAGCTCGTTGTAACCAGTTACACCGATGCAAGTTGGAACACCGATCCTGATGACTCTAAGTCTCAGTCTGGGTACGTGTTTATATTGAATGGTGCGGCAGTAAGCTGGAGCAGTTCCAAGCAGTGCACGGTGGCGAAATCTTCAACAGAATCTGAATATATAGCGGCTTCAGAGGCTTCATCGGAAGCGGTATGGATGAAGAGGTTCATTGTTGAGCTTGGTGTGGTTCCTAGTGCATTGGACCCGTTAGTCATTTATTGTGACAACACGGGTGCCATCGCCAATGCAAAGGAACCAAGGTCACACAAGAAGCTGAAGCATATCAAGCTGCGTTTTCATTCGATTCGCGAGTACATCGAAGATGGTGAAGTAGAGATTTGCAAAGTACACACAGATCTGAATGTTGCAGATCCGTTGACTAAAGCTCTCCCTAGGGCAAATCATGACCAACACCAGAATGCTATGGGTGTTAGATACCTTACAATGTAATCTTGATTATTGACTCTAGTGCAAGTGGGAGACTGTTGGAGATATGCCCAAGAGGCAATAATAAAGTGGTTATTATAATATCTTTGTGTTTATGATAAATGTTTGCATACCATGCTATAATTGTATTAACCGAAACATTGATACATGTGTGTTATGTAAACAACAAGGAGTCCCTAGTAAGCCTCTTGTATAACTAGCTTGTTGATTAATGGATGATCATGGTTTCGTGATCATGAACATTGGATGTTATTAATAACAAGGTTATATCATTAGTTGAATGATATAATGGACACACACCCAAATGAGCGTAGCATAAGATCAAGTCATTAAGTTCAATTTGCTATAAGCTTCTGATACATAGTTACCTAGTCCTTCGACCATGAGATCATGTAAATCACTTATACCGGAAGGGTATTTTGATTACATCAAACGCCACTGCGTAAATGGGTGGTTATAAAGATGGGATTAAGTATTCGGAAAGTGTGAGTTGAGGCATATGGATCAAGAGTGGGATTTGTCCATCTCAATGACGGATAGATATACTCTGGGCCCTCTCGGTGGAATGTCGTCTGATTAGCTTGCAAGCATGTGACTAGTTCACAAGAGATGACATGCCACGGTACGAGTAAAGAGTACTTGTCGGAAACGAGGTTGGACTAGGTATGGAGATACCGACGATCAAACCTCGGATAAGTAAAGTATCGCGTGACAAAGGGAATCGGTATCGTATGTTAATGGTTCATTCGATCACATTGTTCATCGTTGAATATGTAGGAGTCATTACGGATCTCCAGGTCCCGCTGATGATTATTGGTCGGAGAGGCGTCTCGATCATGTCTGCACATTCTCAAACCGTAGGGTGACACACTTAAGGTTTCGAGGTTGCTAGGGGTAGTATCGGGATTAAATAAATAGTTTTGGAGAGTTACGGAATTGTTCCGGGAAGAGTATTAGCAATTTATTAATTAATTGAATTATTAATTACTAATATATAATATAAAACTAAAAGTAGTCTATCAGATATTTTGCTACTATGTTAATTAAGTAACATGTATAAGCAAACTATTAAGAAAAGGAGATAAGGAAAAAGATTAAGAGCAAAGAAAAAAAAAAAAGAGGCAGGCCCGGCCAGCTGGGCCGGCCGGACGCACGCATGGCCAAGGCCATGTTTTTGGCCAAAGCCATCGTTGATGTGGCTGCCCGATCGATGTGATCGATCGTGCCAGGCACGTTTGGTGCATCTCCAAGAAAAGGAGTTTCTTTCTTGCACGCCACGTGCGATCTTGCCGCCATACCCGCCTATAAAAGAACCAACGCGCAGGTCGCGTTAGATCAGATTTTGGGTCGCGGCCGTTTGCTCCGTTTGGTTCTCCTTTTGCTTAGTTTCTTCCACCCAACGTAAACAGGCGAAGCCCTGTCCGCGCAAACTCTTCACCACCACCACACCGTCGTGCTGCTGGACTAGATCCCATCTACCACATCTTCCCGCTTGCTGGAACAAGGAGGAGGTGTCTTCATCGAGCTGTACGTGTGACCGAGTACGGAGGTGCTGCCCGTTTGCAGCGCCGGAGGGATCGTCATCGCGATCTTGAGATCGGCAAGTGTACGACTACATCACCCACGAGATCCGATCTCGTTTCCGCTTAGCGATCTACAAGGGTATGTGGATCCAACCTTTCTCGTTGCTTCAATCTAGTAGATTAGATCTTGGTGTTTTTCCATAGATTGGATCTTGGTTTTATTCGTTCTTGCGGTAGAAATTTTTTGTTTTCTATGCTACGAACCCCATCATCTTGTGCATATATGAGTCTCTCTTTATAATCAATGATATAACAATTATTGCTGAAATTTTCTGTGCAATAATCAAGGATAAAGAGACATAATCTTTAAGGTCATGACAAGCAACACAAGTTTTATGATTTTTAGACATGAAGGATTCTATTTCAGAGGCTCCCATAAGTAAGATAAATTGTTCTACTTCTTCGAATCCAAGATGAATATAGTTATTCCAATGATAGTACGAAATTAAAACTTCTTCACTAAAACCACATTGGAATTTAAGATGTTTAGTATCCTGTTTAGAGCAACAATTTAGATCATGGCGTTTAAGAAAAAATTTAGCAATTGTATCCAACTTTTTTAACGTGCCGTTCATTACTTTTCCCTTATATGATTCTCTATACTTCATAAATAATTCTACAAGTTCCATAGAGTATAAAGCAGGTCCATCCATAACAACAGTTTTTAGTTTTTCGATTTTTCAAATTTTATGGACTTTCAGATATATAGAAAAAATAAAACAAGACAAAAATAAACTAGACAGAACAAAATGAAATAAAAATAGCGAGAGAGGTGGAGTGTACTCCTCAGGTGAACTTATAAGTAGAGCTATGCTCCCCGGCAACGGCGCCAGAAAATAGTCTTGATGACCCACAAGTATAGGGGATCGTAGCAGTCTTCAAGGGAAGTAAAACCCAAGTTTGTTGATTTGACACAAGGGGAGCCAAAGAATACTTATTAGCCTTGACAGCGGAGTTGTCAATTCAGCTGCACCTGGAAAAGCACTAGCAACAGGGTGATGTGAAAGCAGTGGTAATATGATGCGGTACCAGAAAATAGTTGGTACTACTTTGATGGCGTGTTGACAGGGAAATGTGATGCGGCAGTAATATGAGAGCAATAGTAACACAGCAGTAGCAGTAACACAGAGGAGATGGCACTGGAAAATATCCCAGCACGCAGTTGATTGAAAAGCAATGATGATAAAATAAAGGACCGGGGTTCCCGACGATCTACACTAGTGGTAACTCTCCAGATAACAAGTGTTGGATGAACAAATTACAGCTGGACAATTAACAAAATTGAATTTAGCAGTAAGACAAAATATCCAGTCTATTAATATCGTAGGCATGTTTTCCATATATAGTCATTCGTGCTCGTAATGAGAAACTTGCATAACATCTTTTGTCCTACCAGCCCGTTTGGAGCGGGGCCTCAAGGGAAACTACTTGTAATTAAGGTACTCATTTTAATAGAGCACCGGAGCAAAGCATTAACACTTGGTGAAAACATGTGATCCTCATAACAAAGCCATCCCCTCCGGTTATCCCAATTCGAGATCACTTTGGGGCCTCGGGTTCCGAACAAAGACATGTGCATACAATTTGTAGATACAATCTAAGCAACAATTATAAAGCCTAGATCTAAGATCATGTCACTCGTGCACTAGTGACAAGCCTTAAACATAACAATATTGCAGCAACAAATACTTCACAAACTTATAAGATATACTGAACATAATGATCAATCCATCGGATCCCAACAAACACAACACCGATTACATCATATGGATCTCAATCATGTAAGGCAGCTCATGAGATCATTGTATTAAAGCACATGGGAGAGAGTACCATCTAGCTACAGCCAAGAACCCATAGTTCCTGCGGGAACTACTCACAAACCATCATGGAGTCGAAGTGGAGGCGGTGGAGTCGATGGCGATGGCTCCGGGGGCACTTTCCCGTCCCGGCAGGGTGCCGGAACAGAGACTTCTGTCCCCCGAAACTTGGTTTCGGTGATGACGGTGGCTACAGAACTTTTCGTGGATGGAGGGTGATATGTTTCAGAGTTTTTAGGTTAGAGGGGTCTTATAGGCGAAGAGACGACGCGAGGGGGTGCACGGGGTGCCAGTACATGGGCCAGGCGCGGCCAAGGGTGGGGCCGCGCCTGCCCTATGTACTGCCATGTGGCAGCTCTCTTCACGTGTCCTTCTGGCTCCGTCTTCGTCCCGGAAAAATAAGACTCTGGGCTTTTGTTTCGTCCAATTCCGAGAAACTTTCATGTACAACTTTTCTGAAACACAAAAATAGCAGAAAACAGGAACTGGCACTGCGTTAATAGGTTAGTCCCAGAAAATGCTAAAAAGTGTGGAAAAGTGCACATACAACATATAAGAATTGTAACAAAACAAGCATGAAGCATCAAAAATTATAGATATGTTTGCAACGTATCATGTAGCACACAAGCAATTTACTTTGGAGTGGCGGTGAAATACCACATATAGGTAGGTATGGTGGACACAATTGGCACACTTTGATTGTTGGGGGTTGTATGCACAAGTAGAGCTCATACTAAGTATAGGTAAAGGCTAGCAAAAGACTGGGATCGACCAACTAAGAGAGCAATAATGACCATAATCATGCATAGCGACAAAACATTATTAATTAAACATAAAGTGATATTACAAGTCAAAAACTAAATAATCCTAGAGAATTTAGGTTACTGGTTTGTACTCATGACATGGTGTAAGCATGTGCCAAGTCGACCCAATAACAACATCAAAGGAGAATGTCACAATACTATGCTTTTGTATGATGGAAACAACACATGATTCTTTCAATGACGCATTAAGCACTCTCAGATATTTGAGACAAGTCATGCTACAACAATAATTATTAAGCATATGATTAAAATAACATCTAACATGACATGCCAAAGTCTATGCCACATTCTAGACAAGCTTCCTTTTGCATCACTATGAGCATGCAACATTTTACTCGTCTCCAACACCAATCAACTTATTTGAAACAAGTCTCATAGACAATAATCAATAAAGACCAGAGAGCTAATCATAAAAACTTAAGAAAACCAACAAGCTCGGAACAAAATACGAGTGGAAAACCCATAGCTAAACACAGTACTAGCAAAAGAGAACACTTGTAGAACATTAAGAGTGAAAGCTAGAGTGTTCTATGCAATGAAAATGGAGTGTGTCTCTCTCCAAAACAAATATGTTGGGGTCCAACCGTATGCTACAGCAAACAAAACAAAATAAAACTAAAAACACAAATAAATACGCTCCAAGAACAACACATAGCATATGAAGCAATAAAAATATAGCGCATAGAAAGATGATCTGATGCTTTGTTGATGAAGAGGAGATTCCCAAGGCATCCCCAAGCTTTCACGCTTGTACCTCTTGGATATTTCTTGGGGTGACATGGGCATCCCAAGCTTGAGCTTTTGTCCATACTTTATCTCATTACATCATTCTTCTCTCCCTACACTTGAAAACTTCCTTCATACAAAACTTCACACAATTCTTATTAGCAGCATTAGTGCAATCAAAATAACAAATCCACTTGGTTCAGTTCTAACATAAGTCAAACATCCATTAAAACATTTAGCTACTGTAGCAATTTTCCTGAAAATCTCTTTCTCTCAAAAAACTCAAAAAATAAGAAAAAGATCAAGCCGACAAATGATAATGGTGATAGAAATCTGTCAAAGCAGAACAACTGGTAAATATAGATTTTTTTTTGAAAATCTTATGTTGCTCAAATCGAAAAGTGAAAAACTAATGAAAGTTAGATAATAACCTGGGGCATATGATCAAAAATTGGTAGCTCAAATTTACGTTCTGGCTGGGAATACAAATGTTTTTGGTGACATCACAGAATCTGTTTCAGGACAACAACTTCCCCAAATCTTACTTTATTCCTATTAGAGGATATTCTTGGCACAAAAACAAAATATAAATGATAAGGAGAGGTTATTACAGAGATAATAACTTCCAAGACTCAACATAAAAGAAAATTTTCAGAAATAAAAAAATGGGTTGTCTCCCATAAGCGCTTTTGTTTAATGCCTTTTAGCTAGACTCAGTAATTTGAGAAGATGCTCACATAAGAAATATAAATTGAAGAAAAAGAGTGCATCAAGGAGCAAATATGAAACACATTTAAGTCTAAACCACTTCCTATGCATAGGGATATTATACACAAATAAATTCACAATGAACAAAATGACAAGCATAGAAAGATAAAACAAGAGTAACTTCAAAACTTTCAGCATATAGAGAGGTGTTTCAGTACCATGAAAACTTCTACAACCATATTTTTCTCTCTTATAATAATTTCCAGTAGCCTCATGAATAAACTTAAGAATATAACTATCACATAAAGCATGCTTTTCATGATCTACAAACACATAATTTTTTATCAAGCTCAAATATAGTGGTATTAAAACATTCAAACCCATTTTTTACAATTTTATAACAAGATGATTGATCATTCTCAAGGGGTATTGGGATCCAAAATAAAGTCAAGACCTCTCACATTTTCATTAGTAGTACCATTAATATTATCAAGTAACATAGGACCGTCATCTAGAGCTTTATCATAAACATTTTCTAAACAAAACTCTTTAGTACCATGTATTTCGAAGTTCGGCACTGATGGTGCTTATCGTAGCATAGACTTCACACCATTGGGGAACCCCAAGAGGAAGGTATGATGAGCACAACAGCAAGTTTTCCCTCAGTAAGAAACCAAGGGTTAATCGACCAGTAGGAGAAATGTATGACTTCTGAAGGTGTTGCTAGCTGACTTGTAGCAGGACGCACTACCGGCGTCAGCAACAATGTGGAACCTGCACACAACACAACTAAAATACTTTGCCCCAACTTACTGTGAGGTTGTCAATCTCACCGGTTTTTCTGAACACAAAGGATTAAATGTATCGAGTGGAAAGAGATGTTTGCAGTGGAATTAAAGAGAACAGTGCTTGCAGAAAGTAAGCAGAACAGGATTGCAGTAGATGAATTTATCAGTGCAAAGGAAAGGACCGGGGTCCATAGTTCACTAGAGGTGTCTCTCCATAAAGATAAATAACATGATGAGTGAACAAATTACAGCTGGGAAATTAGCTTGGGTGTTTAGGTTTTTCCCGAGATCGTGAATAAATAGGTGGAAGGGCGAGTTCGGTGGACGACTGGACGCCTGGGGGGCCTACACCACCCCTAGGCGTGGGCCCACCCTTTGGCGCCTCTTCATCCCCCCTCTGGACTCCGTCTTCATTACGGTAAAATATTGACTTCGGCTTTTGTTTCGTCCAATTCCGAGAATATTTCTTGTACAACTTTTCTGAAATACAAAACACCAGAAAACAGGGAACTGGCACTGTGACATCTTGTTAATAGGTTAGTGCCGGAAAATGTATAAAAGTGCAACGAAGTGTGACTAAAACATATATAAATTGGTGTAAAACAAGCATGGAGCATCAAAAATTATAGATACATTTGCAACGTGTCAAGCACAAATAAAGGATTATCATAAAATTTATCAAAATAGCATGGATTATCAGAGATAACATGAGCATAATTATTATCACAAGTTTTACTCATAGTAAATATTTCAAAAGAATCCATAAGAACATAACATTCATCCTCCTTTGGTAAGCATGGGGGACAATCAAATAATATAAGGGATAAAGAGTTACTCTCATTAGTAGGTAGGCATGTCTAGCTAATCCATTCTTCCTCCTTTTGTTCATCACTAGCCTCCTCTTTTTTATCTAATTAGTTTTCATGTTCATCCATTTATTCTTCCACAGGTTCATGCAAATTGTGGATACATTCTTGTGCATGACTGAGTCTCTTTTTATAATTAATGATATAACAATTATTGCTGAAATTTTCTATGCAATAATCAAGGATAGAGGAGACCATATCTTTAAGGTCTTTACAAGCAACACAAGTTTCATAATTTTTAGACATGAAGGATTCTATTTCAGAAGCTCCCATAAATAAGACAAATTATTCTACTTCTTCAAACCCAAGATGAATATAGTTATTCCAATGATAGTTCACAATTAAAACTTCTTTACTAAAGCCACATTGAAATTTAAGATGTTTAGTATCCTGTTCAGAGCAACAATTTATATCATGGCATTTAAGCAAAATTTTAGCAATTAGATCCAACTTTTGTAACATGACTCTCATAACTTTACTCTTATATGATGAGAGTGATGTTTTGGCACATGGGAGCATATGCTCCCTTTATTTTGAAATACATGTTAGACACATTTTAAAATGTCAAAAAAATTGAAATAAAAATTTCGCACGTACATCTTCATGTGCTACACGCTCACAAAGTTGTTTCATGAAAAATCAACATGTCATGTGGCGTGTGTAAAAAAGACAAAATTCGGTGCTGAAATAAAGACTTGTCACAAGATAAATTTTCTCTTTTTCGCTTAGACTACAAAAAATATTATTTTTTCGTGAAACTTGACGAATACACATATATTATGGAGATGTACATGTAAAAAATTTGTCAAAAAATTTTAACACTTGGAAATATGTTTTTACGGTAGAGGGGTCATACGCACCTGGGAGCCGAATTGAGTTCCTGTTATATGATTCTCTATACTTTATAAAATGTTCCATAGAGGTTCTAGCATGTTATTCCATAACAACAGATTTTTAGATTTTAGGTTTTTCAAAATTTTATGGATTTTTGGGTATATAAGAAAAATAAAACAAGACAAAAATAAACTAGCAAGTGTTTGTTTCGTCCAATTCCGAGAATATTTCCTGTACAACTTTTCTAAAATAGGAAAATAGCAAATAATAGAACTGACACTCTGGCATCTCGTCAGTAGGTTAGCTCCAGAAAATGCATAAAAATGCCACGAAGTGTAAACAAAACATATAGAAATTGGTGTAAAACAATCATGGAGCATCAAAAATTATAGATATGTTTGCAACGTATCAGTACTTTGATGCGGTATGAGGTCTAAATGAAAATGATGTGTCTCAACATTGCGAGTCCATTCCCGCAACCGGTTCCTCGTGTCGTCAGTTTTTTGAGTGTCTATTTCGTGTTCATTCTTGGAGCTTTTTTTGGGAGAATTTGGCAAATTCATCTCACGTGGTGGACCAGTTTAAATTAACTTCCATCTGCAACTTTATCTCACCGATTGGCACAACTTCTGCTTATAAGTTTTTTATTTTGACATTTGAAGACGAGTATATCTACATCCCCTAATAAACCGTTCGAAGATTTAGATCTTCTCGTGTACGAATGTTAAAACCGAAAACTTTAAACACGGAAGTTTTGTGACACTATGAGATGAACCTACTTCTCGAAGGAAATTCCAAATGGTCGACCATGTGCGACGAATTCAACAAAGTTTGTGGAAAAAAAATCTTGAAATAAACACGAAAAAGAGCTTGAAACATAGATAAAACCCAGGAACCGGTCATTGGAATGGAATCACAACGTCGAGACGCATATTTTTCATGTAGATCTTATCTTGAATCGAAGCATGGATAGGTAGATTAGAGGATATTAAGATTGAACCAGTTTACTTAAACACAACACATCTTAACGTGTACGTAACTAACATTAATCTTAACAGCTTGGTAAGAAGTTTTTTAGATAATTTCTCATAATCATTTTCTAGCTCACGCACCTTCATCACAACTTGATGAATAAATTGTTGGTACATGGCTTCATTACCTTCCTAAGAGCATCTCCAGTCACGTCCCCCAAACCGTCCCTCAAAGCGCGCCGGATCGAGCGTTTGGGGACGTGTTTTGTTCGTACCGCGTTTGGGGAACGTTGCTCCCCAGTCGCGTCCCCCAAACGCCGCCCCCAAATGAATATTGGTGCACGAAAATAAAGGTTTTCATTCAAATTTGATTATATTTTACACAATTTGAATGAAAACGGCTAGCTTTCATCTACTGACCCGGCGGTGCGTTCGACAGCCCCACCCCGTCGTCGCCTGCCCTCCGCCGCAGCTCTTGCTGCTGATGCTCCTCCGACGCCAGCTGCTGCTGGCGCTCGAGCGACTCCAGCCGCCGGCGCTCGATCGCCACCCGCCATTCACGGTACTGCGCGTCCCACTCCTCGCGCTGGCGCCGGCGCTCATCATCCCACCGCCGGCTCATCTCCTCCGTCCGGCGCCGCCGCGCCTCTTCTGCCGTGGAGGCGTCGAACGCCGCAATGGTGTCCGCCAGCGCCTCCTCCTGCCACGCTGCTGCCGCCGCGCTCTCGTCAGCTGCGGGGCCAGTGGTGTAGAACGCCGCTACATTCGCCACGTGCGCCGCCTCACGCTGTTGGCGGGCCTGCAGCTCGAGTGCCTCCCGCCGCTCCTGACGACGTGCACGCCAATTCTCCATCCCTCGCCGTTGCCGCTCTTCACGGGCGGCAACGTCGATGCCGAACTACGAATCCGGTGGTGGAGGTGATAGATACGTTTGGGACGTATCAAGCATCCCCAAGCTTAGTTCCTACTCGCTCTCGAGTAGGTAAACGATAACAAAGATAATTTCTGAAGTGACATGCTATCATAATCTTGATCATACTATTGTAAGCATATGAGATGAATGCAGCGATTCGAAGCAATGATGAAGATAATGAGTAAACAAATGAATCATATAGCAAAGACTTTTCATGAATAGTACTTTCAAGACAAGCATCAATAAGACTTGCATAAGAGTTACTCATAAAGCAATAAATTCAAAGTAAAGGCATTGAAGCAACACAAAGGAAGATATAAGTTTCAGCGGTTGCTTTTAACTTCAACATATTTATCTCATGGATAATTATCAACACAAAGTAATATAACAAGTGCAATAGGTAAACATGTAAGAATCAATGCACACAGTTGATACAAGTGTTTGCTTCTGGGATAGAAAGAAGTAGGTAAACTGACTCAACAATAAAGTAGAAGATAGGCCCTTCGCAGAGGGAAGCATGGATTACTATATTTATGCTAGAGCTTTTCATTTTGAAAACAAGAAACAATTTTCTCAACGGTAGTAATAAAGCATATGTGTTATGTATAAGATATCCTATAAGTTGCAAGCCTCATGCATAGTATACTAATAGTGCTCGCACCTTGTCCTAATTAGTTTGGATTAACACGGATTATCATTGCATAGCATATGTTTCAACCAAGTGTCACAAAGGGGTACCTCTATGCCGCCTGTACGAAGGTCTAAGGAGAAAGTTCGCATTGGATTTCTCGCTTTTGATTATTCTCAACTTAGACATCCATACCGGGACAACATAGACAACAGATAATGGACTCCTCTTTAATGCATAAGCATTCAACAACAGTTAATTTTCTCATAAGAGATTGAGGATTAATTGTCCAAACTGAAACTTCCACCATGAATCATGGCTTTAGTTAGCGGCCCAATGTTCTTCTCTAACAGTATGCATACTCAAACCATTTGATCATGAAAATCGCCCTTACTTCGGACAAGACGAACATGCATAGCAACTCACATGATATTCAACAAAGGTAAAAGTTGATGGCGTCCCCAGAAACATGGTTACCGCTCAACAAGCAACTTATTAAGAAATAAGACACATAAGTACATATTCTTCACCACAATAGTTTTTAAGGCTATTTTCCCATTGTAAAGGCAAAGAATAGAAGTTTAAAGGTATCACTCAAGTAATATACTTTGGAATGGCGGAGAAATACCATGTGGTAGGTAGGTATGGTGGACACAAATGGCATAGTATTTGGCTCAAGGATTTGGATGCACGAGAAGAATTCCTCTCAATACAAGGCTAGGCTAGCAAGGTTGTTTGAAGCAAACTCAAGTATAAAAGGTGCAGCAAAGCTCACATATGAACATATTGTAACTATTATAAGACTTTACATTGTCTCCTTGTTGTTCAAACACCTTAACCAGAAAATATCTAGACTCTAGAGACCAATCATGCAAACCAAATTTTAACAAGCTCTATGTAATTCTTCATTAATGGGTACATGGTACATGATGCAAGAGCTTAAACATGATCTATATGAGCACAAAAATTACCAAGTATCACATTATTCAAGACATTATACCATTTACCACATGCGGCATTTTCCGTTTCCAACCATATAGCAATGAATGAAATAGTCCAACTTTCGCAATGAACATTAAAGATAAAGCTAAGAAGATATGTGTTCATACGAAACAGCGGAGCAGAGCGTGTCTCTCTCCCAAACAAAGAATGCTTGGATCCGATCTTATTCAAACAAAACAAAAATAAAAACAAAAAGACGCTCCAAGTAAAGCACATAAGATGTGACGGAATAAAAATATAGTTTCACTAGAGGTGACCTGATAAGTTGTCGATGAAGAAGGGATGCCTTGGGCATCCCCAAGCTTAGACGCTTGGGTCTTCTTAAAATATGCAGGGATGAACCAGGGGGCATCCCCAAGCTTAAACTCTTCACTCTTCTTGATCATATTGTATCATCCTCCTCTGTTGACCCTTGAAAACTTCCTCCACACCAAACTTAAAACAAACTCATTAGAGGGTCAGTGCATAATTCATATATTCAGAGGTGACATAATCATTCTTAACACTTCTGGACATTGCACAAAGCTACTGAAAGTTAATGGAACAAAGAAATCCATCTAACATAGCAAAACGAGGCAATGCGAAATAAAAGGCAGAATCTGTCAAAATAGAACGAGTCCGTAAAGACGAATTTTTTAGAGGCACCAGACTTGCTCAGATGAAAATGCCCAAATTGAATGAAAGTTGCGTACATATCTGAGGATCACGCACGTAAATTGACAGATTTTTCTGAGTTACCTACGAGAGAACCATACCCAAATTCGTGACAGCAAGAAATCTGCTTTCTGCGCAGTAATCCAAATCTAGTATTGACTTTACTATCAAAGACTTTACTTGGCACAACAATGCAATAAAATAAAGATAAGGAGAGGTTGCTACAGTAGTAACTACTTCCAAGACTCAAATATAAAACAAAGTACTGTAGTAAAATAATGGGTTGTCTCCCATAAGCGCTTTTCTTTAACGCCTTTCGACTAGGCGCAGAAAGTGTGAATCAATTATTATCGAGAGATGAAGCATCGACAGAGGAGTTTGGAGTTTTCTCAACTATACATGTTATCTTATCTATGTAAGTTTCAGAGGCTCCTTTTTCGTTATACTTAGGCTTGCTATTCTCATCAAACAAATTTTCAGGAACAAGCCAACCATAGTTATTTTCTAGAGCTTCATGCATTCCTAGGAGCTTACAAGGTATTGTTGTCTTAATTTCCCCACCATCATTAACATTATTAGTGTACCTTATTCTATCCATGTCCATCTTTTCAAGGGTACTAGCAAAGTTGGTATAAGAGCCAAGCATCTTATATTTAATAAAGACGTTTCTAGCCTCTCTTGCTACACCACCAAATTCTTTAAGAAGGGTTTCTAAAACAAAATCTTTCTTTTCTCCTTCTTCCATATCACCGAGTGTAAGAAACATATGTTGAATTATAGGATTGAGATTAACAAACTTAGTTTCCAACATGTGTACTAAAGAAGAAACAACAATTTCATAAGTAGGAGCAAGTTCTACCAAGTGTCTATCTTCAAAATCTTCAGCTGTACTAACATGAGTGAAAAAATCTTCTATATTATCTCTTCCAATTATAGACCCTCGGCCTACCGGTATGTCTTTTAGAGTGTACTTAGGAGGAAACATGATGAAATAAACAAAAGGTAAATAAAGTAAATGCAAGTAACTAAGTTTTTTTGTTTTTAATATGGAGAACAAGACAGTAAATAAAGTAAAACTAGCAACTAATTTTTTTGTGTTTTTGTTTTAGTGCAGCAAACAAAGTAGTAAATAAAGTAAAGCAAGACAAAAACAAAGTAAAGAGATTGGAAGTGGGAGACTCCCCTTGCAGCTTGCCTTGATCTCCCCGGCAACGGCGCCAGAAAACAGTCTTGATGCGCGTGAGACACACGTTCGTTGGGAACCCCAAGAGGAAGGTGTGATGTGCACAGTAGTAAGTTTTCCCTCAGAAAGAAACCAAGGTTTATCGAACCAGTAGGAGCCAAGAAGCACGTTGAAGGTTGTTGGTGGCGGAGTGTAGTGCGGCGCAACACCGGGGATTCCGGCGCCAACGTGGAACCCGCACAACACAATCACGGTACTTTGCCCCAACGTAACGAGTGAGGTTGTCAATCTCACCGGCTTGCTGTAAACAAAGGATTAGATGTATAGTGTGGATGATGATGTTTGTTTGCGAAGAACAGTAAAGAACAATTGCAGTAGATTGTATTTCAGATGTAAAGAATAGGACCGGGGTCTACAGTTCACTAGTGGTGTCTTTCCCATAAGATAAACGGATGTTGGGTGAACAAATTACAGTTGGCAATTGACAAATAAAGAAGGCATAACAATGCACATACATATATCATGATGAGTACTATGAGATTTAATCAGGGCATTACGACAAAGTACATAGACCGCTATCCAGCATGCATCTATGCCTAAAAAGTCCACTTTCAGGTTATCATCCGAACCCCTTCCGGTATTAAGTTGCAAGCAACAGGACAATTGCATTAAGTATGGTGCGTAATGTAATCAACACAAATATCCTTAGACAAAGCATCGATGTTTTATCCCTAGTGGCAACAACACATCCACAACCTTAGAACTTTCCGTCACTGTCCCAGATTTAATGGAGGCATGAACCCACTATCGAGCATAAATACTCCCTCTTGGAGTCACAAGTATCAACTTGGCCGAGCCTCTACTAGCAACGGAGAGCATGCAAGAACATAAACAACATATATGATAGATTGATAATCAACTTGACATAGTATTCAATATTCATCGGATCCCAACAAACACAACATGTAGCATTACAAATAGATGATCTTGATCATGATAGGTAGCTCACAAGATCTAACATGATAGCACAATGAGGAGAATACAACCATCTAGCTACTGCTATGGACCCATAGTCCAGGGGTGGACTACTCACACATTGATCCGGAGGCGATCATGGCGATGAAGAGACCTCCGGGAGATGATTTCCCTCTCCGGCAGGGTGCCGGAGGCGATCTCCTGAATCCCCCGAGATGGGATTAGCGGTGGCAGCGTCTCTATAAGGTTTTCCGTATCGTGGCTCTCGGTACTGGGGGTTTCGAGATGAAGACTATATGTAGGCGGAAGGGCAGGTCAAGGGGCGTCACGAGGGGCCCACACAACAGGCCGGCGCGGCCAGGGCCCAGGCCGCGCCGCCATGGCGTGTCGTCGCCCCGTGGCCCCACTTCGTTTCCTCTTCGGACTTCTGAAAGCTTCGTGGAAAAATAGGACCCTGGGCGTTGATTTCGTCCAATTCCGAGAATATTTCCTTTGTAGGATTTCCGAAACCAAAAACAGCAGAAAACAACAACTGGCTCTTCGGCATCTCGTCAATAGGTTAGTGCCGGAAAATGCACAATAATGACATATAATGTGTATAAAACATGTGAGTATCATCATAAAAGTAGCATGGAACATAAGAAATTATAGATACGTTTGGGACGTATCAGTGGTGCTGGAGAAGATGACGGTGGGGGGAACTGGCCATCGCCGGGGCGGTTCGTCATTGCGAATTGGTGGTGGAGGAGACGGCGGTGGAGCGACGAGGGCTGTGTTTGTGGCGGAGAAAGGGGTGCCGGCGGCTGTGGTGGCTGTCATTGAGCCGGGAGGGCCTTTTATAGACGCTGGCGTCGGGAAGAAAGCGGGAAGAGGCGAGAAGAGGCGGGAATAAAGCGCGGGAACAGGCAGTGGCCTGCGAACGCCGGTGACGCGTGGAGGCTCGGCAGCACCGACGAGACATCTCTCCCGCCCCTCCGTTGCCATTAAGGCAAAGATGCCATCGTGTGTCACTGCGCGGGAATAACTTCCGCCGCGAGGTAGGCGACGGTTAGGTCCAAACTTGAATGAGTCGCTGACGCGTTGGGCCCACGTAGCTTCGCCTCGCTTTTCGTTGTGTTCGGCGTGCCCGGTGCGTCCCCCGTGGGACGGGGACGGGCTCGGGGCGCCGGACACCGTATCGGGCCGCGCCGGACAAAAATCGGCTTTGGGGGACGCGGCTGGAACCGTTTTTTTATCCGGCGCACCCCAAATCGGTTTGGGGGACGCTTTGGGGGACGTGACTGAAGATGCTCTAAATACCTGGGTTTTTGAAGGTGATCACTTTAACAAGATCCTTCATGGTGTAATCCAGAGATGGAGCATTGCTATGGTCCAATTATTGTTCTTCACCTTTTTCCATTCTCAACATCTTTAGATCTTCAACATGAATTGGTCTAGGTTTCCAGCAAATCTTGCAAGTATGAGAGTTTAACTCTTAGCAATCTTTCACAGTTGTTCCTCCACAGCTTTGATTCTCCCTTGTAAAACGTGCACATCTTCCTTAAGTGTCATAGCTTGGTTAGACAACTTATTAATAAGATTATCATGGTTCTTCGTATATTCATTAAGATATTATTTTGCTCAGTTTGAGATTGTATAAAATATTTAAAAGTATTTTCTAGCACAGAGAGATTACCTCCCATATTATTATTATTATTATTATTATTATTATTATTACTATTCTATTATTATTATTATTAGGAGCACCTGCATGGTTAGGATGTTCTTCTCAAAATTTGAGCCATAGCTTTGAATCTTGCATGCATAATTATAAGGATTTCTAGCAATAAAATTTACATCCTCTAAAGTAGTGTTGGTGATGGCATTAACTTGAGCTTCTTCTTTGTCCTTAATTAAAGGGATAAGCTCATCTACCTTTGTAGTAAGTTATTCATTCGTCTCCTTCTTAATTGAATTTAACTTTTTTTGAAGAGGATCTTTCTACATGCCATTGGACATGGTTATTTTGCATGTCATCTAGGAGTTTTGTGGCAACATCAACTTGTTTATCCATGAATGTTCCTCTTGCAGCAATGTCAAGCATAAATTTAAGCATTATAAAATAAATGAAGCCACTCTTCAATCACATGGTTGGAACATGTTATAACAGATTCCTTCAAGCGCTAGTGGCTCGTGTTCTTCTTGTCTAAAACTTATGATATTAGATCTGAGCTTCATAGTCTTAGTTGAAGGAAAAAACTTAGACATAATAGTATTAATACATTCATCCCATGAAGTAGTAGTGCCCTTGGGCAAAGCTAGCAGCCAATTTTTAATCTTTCCTCTTAGTGAGAAAGGAAATAAACGTAGCTTGTTTACATCTTGTTCAACATCTTTAATTCGCATCATGGCACATATTTCAGTGAAAGTCTTTAGATGCATACCTGCATCCTCATTAGTTGAGCCTTCAAATTGGTTCAGTTGAACTAAATTTAAAGAGTGTGGCTTCATCTCATAATTTGCAGCAGTAACAACATGATGAGTAATAGGAGCACATAAATAATCATCATTATGCGTACCATCTCCAAGCTTCTTTTGTGCCATGGTTCCCATTTGTTTTTAGATTTTTAATAGCAAATAAAGTAAGACTAACAATAACAAAATCTTAACTATTTTTGGGTTTTCAATACGTAAGTAGGTAACAACAAGTATACAAAAAACAGGAAACAAACTAAAACAAAAATAAAACTAATTAGTGAGGCCTCTAATAACCTCACCAGGATACTGAAATTGCTTCCCCGGCAACGGCGCCAGAAAAATGGTTGATAGCTTCGATCCGGGATAGCGGATGTAGTATAGTTTTTTTAGAAGATCTAGATTTATATCGATCCTTGGGAACCGACTATCGTGGTGATTTACTCAAGCAAGAACTTTTTAACTTTTAGAATCTTCGTCTCACCGGACCTTCGAGTTTACTTTGGGTTTGTGAATCAATGGATGGCCGGAGATAAGCCAGGGCTAAGGTTTCACATACATGAATGTGATAAAAGATAATAATAATAATAAGTATAGTTGTGCATAACACATTTAGATTTGATTCTTGTAGGCCATGTGTCCTTATATACTATAGGCTCATCTGCCCACGTCAACTATAGACTATTGTCCAACCCCGTCACTCCATTCGAGCTGGTTATGTAGGATTATTAAGTGCTAAGCAGATATTAAAGCATTATGATTAGTGACGTCACCGTTATTCTCTAATGGATCTCAAACTACTACCGTACTCCCCTACTGTCACTGGGTTTATTGTGAAGCAGCAGATCACCACTCATCTCACCTTATTACATTTATCAATCATCGGGGTCTTGGGCACCTGACAAGTCCTAGATTGAGGTATAAGATAAAGATATAATCATACCAATCTTATGTTTAATTAAAGCAAAACACCCGTGTAAAGTTAGATGCACATAATGTTGCGAGGGTAGGCCTCATCTCAGCCCCGTGAGGACTACTCACACATGATAAGGTCAACAATCATAAACATTGTATATAAAATATTAAGACCAATACCAAATATTCTTACAATGCCATTAATTGTAATGAGATCAAGAATATAAGTAGAACCTATGGCTGTAAAGAGGGGGGGATGGAGGTGGTGATGGAGATGGAGATGGCGGTGTAGTAGCGGTTACCCTCTCCTCAAATGTTATTCTGTGAAATGGATATTAGGTGTCTTGTTTATGTCATCTCTCCCTCGTTTGCGGCGGCTGTGTTGCCAATTATATATAGGACCCTTCACGAAAGTTGTTCTGTTTAACGAGGTAAATACGGTGTCACATGGTACGGGCGGGCTACCGATGTACCAGTGCTCGCCAAACTCTGAGATGCATCCCTTCATGGACTCTTTGACTTGAGAAAATATAAAAATTACAAATCTTCATTAACTGCCCTTGATTTTATGCAAAAAAATGTCCATATATGCACAAGAAGAAATAAAGAAGGGATTCGCACATGCAATACTTAGTCATTAGTTGCAAGGTGGGGATTATTTCATAAATTATTTGACTAATATCAGATTTAAACATGGATAAAGATGGTTGTTTTTCACATATCCATCATACATGAACAAGATTAAGGAAGAGTGAGCGGAAGAAACCTCACATACCCCACGTGCAAGGTTGCATCACTGAAGTAGAGAAAACAAGTGTTGGGGGGATGACCCCCGGTATGCCAAAGGCATGCCAAACCGGAGGGTTTGAGCCATCAAGATACCGGCTTGATATTCATTCCGGAGGACAAAGTTAAGCGTACGGCTAAGTAAGTCTATACCGGTATCCCCAAAGAGAGGCATACCGGTATGGGCTAAGAAGACACCGGGCTGCCGGTAAGAAGTGCACTGTAGCACGTCGGCAGGACTGGTCAAAGATTCTCTCAGGAGCTAGAGGACAAGGATGACCTAAACAAAGTAGCTTTAAACGAAGCCCTGACGTCAAAGAAGAAGGTGACGCCAAAAGCATCCGGAGGACGTAGGACTCCCCGATTAAAGAAGATACCGGCGTCACCTGTGATTAAAGTTGCTTTATAAAGTAGCTTTGTAAAGTAATTTGTCTGTTCAAAGGTGCCATTAGGGTTTCTTCCCCTGTAAGCCACTCTCTCCCCTATATAAGGAGAGGGGGCACACCCCCATCGCGGGTACGTAGAGTTGAGGAGCTATCTTGTAAGCACAAACCTGTATCCTGTTGAAATCAATGAAGAGAAAGATCTAGAGCAGAGTTCTTCCTTGTGTCTCTCTTCTTCTACCTCTGGCTTAGGCCAAGTTCTTGAGGAAAGCACCCGGAAGTTCATCCAATCTAATCCAAAAACCCTCCCCCGAATCCTCTAGCGTCCAAGTCGGCCCCAACTTAAGCCATCCTATGGCATCTGTCTGTTCACCACGATGACAGTTGGCGCCCACCATGGGGCTGAGAGAGGCGCTTGCTGGAGTTCACATTCGGGCGGGCCTCCTCGATGTTGCAGGTGAGCGTACGGTGTCCGCGCTCGTGCAGCGCATCTACGCCATGGACTTCATCAACGACAACGCGGGCTGCTTCGCCAACGGCGGTAAGTTCCCCAAGAACGGCCGCATCATCGAGTTCGGCAGCCACCGCATCTACTTCGGCACCGTCCCTGTGCGCCAGTGCCTCTCGCCGGTGCTGGTGGCACCGGATCCGCCAAGGTGGCTATGTGCTGGCCGCGCCGCCGGCAGCGTGGAGGTCATGATGGCTGGCGTGGCCGGCGCCGGCAAAGAAGCTGTGGATGAAGGTGCTGGCCGTGCGGCATCGACCCGTGCGGCCAAGCCGCCGCTGGAGCGCGACGCAGGCGCTGCGGGAGCATCTTCCGCACCACCGGAGACACCACTTCAAGCGGCGATGAACGTGCTGGCGACGCCCATCGCGCAGAACATCGACCTGGCTGCGGCTCAAGCGCAGCTGGAGGCGACGCGCAAGGCGCTGCTTTCCGGCGGCGCGAACATCATCCAGGCGCAGCGCGAGCTGAACCTAACCCTACGTGAGTATAACGCTGCCCATGGCTTTGCTTCAGTTAGCGCTCAGGCTGCTAGGATGCTGGAAAACCGGCTTAAGGCTCGCAATCTAGATCGGGATTTGCGTAAGGAAGTTCTTGCCGGCAAAAGTACCTCTGCATCTGTGAGTATCGTAGAGAAACCTAAGTACAGTACTCCGGATAAAACTACAAAAGCTGCTAAGGCCGCTATGGAGATGTGTGAGTCGTTATCCGGTGATGCATTAGCAAAGCAGCAGGATAGAGTTAGAGAGCTGCTCGATACTATACAGGCACAAAATGATGAGCTTGCTAGAATCAACAAAGCAGCGCTCCAGTCAAAATCGATCCGGTCGACAAAAGTTGCCGGAAGCAAGTCCCAGGGGCAGGCATCGTCCCCCCATCCGGATAAAAGAAGGGAAAAAGAGATAAATGCGCGGCAGATGACCGTGTATGATCCGGTTCTTGCCGGAAAACAAAAAGTCGGGCCACATGATGCCGGAGAAAAAAGCTATGGAGCAGGTCGCGACTATGCCGGAAATGGCTATGCCGGAAATGGTTATGTCGGAAACAATCATGCCGGTAGATACGAAACCGGGCAAAATTATCGAGCTGCAAGGGCAGCGTACGCTGAAGAGGAAATGCGACCACCAAGGTACCGGCAGGCAAGAGCCGCGGAACCGCAAAGATATGAAGAAGGAGACTCCGAAGTGGAACGAGTTAGAGCCTACCGGAACCCTTTGGGGGAAAGTGTGGGGGAAAGATGCTTGCCAGGTCAGGATGCGAGGCACAGGCTCGACAGAGTGCATCTTTCCGAAATAATCGAATCTGAGGGTCCTCCTGGCCCAAAGTGCTTTGGCCCACGAATCATGAGAGAAGAGCCACCGGTACGCAATTTCCAGTTGCCCCGGGACACTGATACGTCCAATTTGCATCCCTATTTTATATCATAATTTGCTGTTATTCATTGATATATTTCATATTGGGACACAATACTTATGTTATTTCATCTATTTTGCATGTTT